>NW_004949208.1:659374-662495 GCF_000317375.1 Microtus ochrogaster | reverse complement strand
CATCTCTTCAGCCCCTATACTTATTTATTATGTATACAATATTCTGTCTGTGTCCATGCCTGAAGGCCAGAAGAGGGCACCAGAACTCATTACAGATGGTTGTGAGCCACCATGTGGTTGCTGGGAATTGAACTCAGGACCTTTGGAAGAGCAGGCAATGCTCTTACCCTCTGAGCCATATCTCCAGCCCGAGATTCTATATTAATCGTATCTTAAATCCATTCCTCTAAGGTGCTGACCTTGCCTTTAACGGCCTAATCATTCTTTTGCATAGAGAATCGGCATTCTCAAAAGCCAAAGATTCAATTATTATTAGTGTAGCTTTCTAATTTGGTAACATTCTGTTTACTGCTGATATCACTCTTTGTAGAAAGTCCATGAATGCTTCCTTTTGGCCCTGTATAACTTTAGTAAATGACTCAATTTTCTTTCCTATTTCCCCATTTCTGTTCCAAGCATTCAAAGGGTGTGGTCATCATATATGGTTTGCCTTTCTATAGTAGCCTAATCTCTGTCTCCAAGAAGTTGATCTTGGGAGATTTCCCTACCTTTAGCTTTATTCCATTGTTCAATAATCTTAGCCTCTTATCTGAACCAGGTACTCCATTGTAATTGTGGACCAGGCTCTAAAACACCTTTAACCAATTCTATTCAGTCTTTAGTGATAATACTATTTCAAACTCTCCATGAGTTTAACATTTGCTTCACAAAAGGTAATGCATGCCATGTGAGACTATTGCTTTCTTGAATCTCCTTAAATCTAACATTGACACAGGAGTGCAGTTAACTGTAACAGTTAAACTTCTGCCATTGGCAATTCCTGTAAGGTTACTGGACATATTAAGTTTGGTTGTTTTAAAACCCTAGGCTAATCCTCTCTATTCTTATAATGCAAAGCTAAAATTGGTTCTCCATTAAATTCCTCTGTCTGGATTTGAATATCTTTGATCTGTTTAATTAGGCCTGTATCTTAGCACTCAGTTTAACCAACTTTTTTAGTGATAAAACAAAAATGATAAAGCTGATGATGTTTACACTTGACATTAATAAATCCCACCTAAATTAGTTATTTTATCATTTAATCATTCCATTTTTAAACTATCTAGCATATTATCATGCAGAGACCCAAATCCCTCCACTGTAATGTTTTTGTCCAATTACCAGATTTCTTCCAACTCTTATTTACGAGGCTCTTGCAATAGAGGAGAGAAATTCAGTGCAGACTGTGTCTCAAAGAATTTGCTGTTGACCCTTCATCATACAGTTCCATATTTCTTCCTGTAGTTAGCTCTGTGCAGTCTGGTCCTGTTTAACCCACCCCACAGTAGGATAATTGTGTAAGCAACCTTTATTTTCTGTGTAGGCTCACGAGCGCTCAGAGAGCTCAGATGTATCCTTTGTGATAC
Source organism: Microtus ochrogaster (assembly GCF_000317375.1). NCBI lineage: Eukaryota > Metazoa > Chordata > Mammalia > Rodentia > Cricetidae > Microtus > Microtus ochrogaster. The sequence continues at coordinate 661,089 of NW_004949208.1, read as the reverse complement.
AGCTGGTAAAAAAGTTGATGATTGTCATTGCCCGCCCAGCTCGTCTCCTGGAATGCCTGGTGAGTCAACTTGGTTGATGTATAAGTGGGGAATAGGGAATGTAATGGAAGTGTCTTGCCAATAACAACAACAACAACAAAAACTGGCAGTACCATTAACATTTCTATTGGTGATTATTTTTTAAAATATGATTTGCAAGCACGGCGGGGGGGAGGCAGCAGTAAGAACTATTAATCTTTCGTATCCCCATGCTCAATCAGCTATGATTGAGTATATTCCAGCAGGGCTCCGGGCTGACCACCTGAACATACTGGCAAATAGAATCCAACTCGTAAAGAGTGACTAGACTAAACTGTCTTAAAGTCAAAAGCTCTTGCGCTTATTTCTAAGAAGACTACACTATGCTTAGAAAACCATCTAGAGGTGACCTATAAGACAGTTTTGTTCTGTGATCTGTAACTCCTGTTTCTGGATGTTTAGGGACCAGTGTATATGCTTTAATTTCTTTCCCTATGATATGTGCTTTAAGGCCAAGAAAGGCAGCAGCATGCACTTGTATCTCTCCCCACTGACCACCTCTTTTCTCTACTACAGGAATTTGACCCTGAAGAATTCTATCACCTGTTAGAAGCAGCTGAGGGTCATGCCAAAGAGGGACATGGAATTAAATGTGACATTCCCCGCTACATTGTTAGCCAGCTGGGCCTCACACGGGATCCCTTAGAGGGTGAGCATGTTGAGGAGATTTAGCATAACATGCACATAACATGACCTCAGGGAACGCTGTGATCTCTGCCATTACAGAGCCTTTCCTTTGGAATCACTGCTCATATTTGCCTGTTGTATTCTAGACAACCTTCCCTTAGGCCCAGCTAGGTTGGATTTAGAGCCTCAGATCAAACAGGGTCAACAAGGAAGGACTATGATCAACATTTTAAAAAATGATCACCTTTCTACATACTTCCCTCTCCTACTGGCCACCTAACAAGCTTTGTCCAGTTTTGCTTTAGAGCTTAGCTCTGTTCTTCTGGATTTCATGATGAGCCCCTGTATGAACCTTGGCTTCCCTGTCCTGTTCTGCAGTTCTACCCCTATCTGCTTGCTTTCCTGCCCCAGTAAATTAAATAGTCTTGGCCTAAACGATGGGTACTAGAAGCCTCCCTTCATTAGGCCCTGTTATCCAGGAAATGCCCCAAGTTGGAGAGAAGCTTTTCTAGACTGTGCCAGGCCTTGTGAGTGGCACTGACCTTCTAAAAATAGCAGAGTAATAGCACTTGCCTTATTTACTGATGATAGAACCACAGAACTAGGTTTACGTTTCCGGCTATTACAGTATCAATACCTGTCCCACATGCGCGTGTTGTGTGATCTGAGGTTGTTGCCGAAGTGCCTATCACTGCTATGCAGTTTCCTCTGCTCTCCTTGCTGTTTCAGAGATGGCCCAGCTGAGCAGCTATGACAGTCCTGATACTCCAGAGACAGATGATTCAGTGGAGGTATGGATCTTGAGCTTCTGCTGCAATCTTGGAGACTGAGCTCTGTGAAGCCCTATAAATTTGCTTTAAAAGAATGTCTGGGCCAGGCAGTGGTGGCGCACGCCTTTAATCCCAGCACTTTGGAGGCAGAGGCAGGCAGATTTCTGTGAGTTCGAGACCAGCCTGGTCTACAAGAGCTGGCTCCAGGACAAGCTCCAAACCACAGAGAAACCCTGTCTC
>NW_004949208.1:650608-659274 GCF_000317375.1 Microtus ochrogaster | reverse complement strand
AAAAAAAAAAAAAAAAAAAAAAAAAAAAAAAGAATATCTGGGAACTGGAGCGATAGCAGTTAAGAGCACTTACTGCTCTTCCAGAGGACCCGGGTTCAATTCCCAGCACACGTACATTGGTGACTCAACAACCAACTATAATTAGTTCTAGGAGATCAGTACCCTCCTCTGACCTCCACAGATACAGTCAAACATACATACATGTGGACAAATACTCATACACATAAACAATAATAAATTTAAAATGTAAGTCTTTAATAATAAAAGGAACAGCTAACGGGATGGGTCGTTGGTGCTTCCAACAGTGAGAAGTCAAAGGTTTCTGGGAAAGAATGGGCAGGAACTGCGTGGGTGCCCAGCTGAGACTGGGTACATGGCTTCCCCAAGCATATATGCTCTGAAGAGCACACCGATCTCCTTTTCCTTTGTCTTCCAGGGTCGTGGGGCATCTCTGCCAAGCAAAAAGACCCCCTCTGAAGAGGACTTTGAAACCATTAAGCTCATCAGCAATGGCGCCTATGGGTAAAGGCATGGGTTAGATTGTGACCAGGACTAAATCAGCCCTTGGTCTCTTCCTTCTGAAAGTGTATGATTCCCAATCCCCTGGGGAAAAGATGCCCCAAGGTGGACCCATTCCCTCCTTGAATTCTGGAATGTCAAGAGTTCAGTTTCCTCTGGCATCTGAACATTGGCTCTTTCCCCGGGCCACCTGTCTTGGTAGCACTCCTCTGAGTTCTGGAAACATTGAACTGGGTCCTCAGGACCTGCTCTGCCAGGAAATTGAAGAGTTAATTGGGCCAGAAGCCCAGACTCTTCTTAGGAGTAAGCATATCCTCTAGATTTTTGTTGTTTTGTGCACTTAGGTGGGATGAAGAGGCAGTTTGGGGTTATGGAATGTACAGTTGAGGTGCTGGGCTGGGCTGGCTGTCTTCCTCAGGGCTGTCTTTCTGGTGCGGCACAAGTCCACTCGACAACGCTTTGCTATGAAGAAGATTAATAAGCAGAACCTGATCCTACGGAACCAGATCCAACAAGCATTTGTGGAGCGCGACATACTGACGTTCGCTGAAAACCCCTTTGTGGTCAGCATGTTCTGCTCCTTTGAGACCAAGCGTCACTTATGCATGGTGATGGAATATGTTGAAGGTACTGTGGGAGCGTGGCCTGTGTGGAAGTCAGAGTGTAGTTTGAGCCTTTGGCCTAAATAAGAACCAGCTTCTTTGTCCAGTAGTGAAGCTTTAGGCTCCAGCTTTCAAGACCTCTTTGAGTTTCTGCTTAGGAACTCTTAAGACCACTGGCCACAGTGAGCACATAGCTCCACAGTTAGAAAGGTGGATAGATGTAGTAACCCAGCAACTAGAGAGTCTACTTCCCAAATTCTATGTAGACAGGGATAGAGGCTTTAGATAGCAGCCACAGAAGCCCAAAATAGGGCTCTGCAAAGATTGCCCCTGCTGATAACTTGTGAAGGGGCCATCCTAACTAATATAGTTATATAGTCTAGGAATAGACTAGAAGAACAACATAGGCAGAGCTTGGAGAGGGGCAGGCAGTAGCTTTGCAGTGGCCCTTTCTCTGACCCTCACTCTGTACAGCTACAAACATATCTTCCCTAAGGCTTAAAGCTGAACTTGAACAAAGCCATGCTTTTACTTCAGTGGGTGTTTGTTGGAGGTTTAAATGTTACTTTAATCAGAAACAAACATACACATATACAGCATGATACATTTGGTGAGTACAGTATTCGCATCCTACAAAACTTAGTGTTATGCCTGCAAGTCTTTATGAAGGTATGAAGGCTTGGATTCTTTCCTTCTGTCACCTAAATCCATTTTCTGCTTTCTAGTACCTGTCTCCTGCCCATACTAGTAGCAGAAGGGCTGGAGTCACAAACTCCAGCAATAGACTATTCTGTGAGGCTGTCCCCTTAGGGACTGCAAAGTCTGAGAACTGGCTGGAACAGGGTACTGAAACATGATAGCTTTTCCTCATGATAGCTTGGGCTTTTTACAGGGGGTGACTGTGCCACTCTGCTGAAGAACATTGGGGCCCTGCCTGTGGACATGGTGCGTCTGTACTTTGCAGAAACTGTGCTGGCTTTGGAATACTTACACAACTATGGCATTGTGCACCGGGACCTCAAGCCTGACAAGTATGCCCACTGTCTATTTTTGTTGATCGGGGTTCTTCTCTTAAGTCTCTTGATAAGTAGTACAAACATAATGTGTTTAGATCATCTTAAAATGGCTACTAGGAAACAGAAGAAACCAAGCAAAACAAAGGAATTAGCACATCTAATAATGACTATAGAAAATAGCATTGGACCAGGTAGAGGTAGCACACACCTTTAATCCCAGCACTTGGGAGGCAGAGGCAGGCAGATCTCTGTGAGTTCGAAGCGAGTTCCAGGATAGCCAGGATTATACATAGAAACCCTGTCTTTATAAAAGAAGAAAGAAAATAGCTTTCATATTATGCAGACTCATGTTCAGATGGCCACTCATACTTGTTAACTGAGTCAGTGTTTTAATTAAAAGTTTTAAGTCTCAAATTCCTTCCTTCTTAAATGGAAAATAGCACATTTTCTGTGCTGCGTATTCTAGAAACAGCCTGCCTTCCCCAATCCTCCCCCTGCTTTACCTTCATTGATCCTGTGAATTAAACCCAAGGTCTCATGCATGATAGTGAGATCTCCACCACTGTACAGCATCCCCAGTTCCAGAACAGTTTGGAGACACTTATCACAGAACTTAGTAACTTACAGAACATGTTTCTTACTCAGATGATGAACCAGGTAGGAAACCTGACTTTGTTTCAGATAGTTTGAGTTTGTGGCCTGGGCAGCTAACATGGAGCCCATGAAAGAAGTCAGGACCAAGCAGGGCAGTGGTGGTGCATGCCTTTAGTCCTAGGACTTGGGAGGAAGAGACAAGAGGATTTCTGTGAGATCAAGGCCAGCCTGGTCTACAGAGCTAGTTCCAGGACAGTCAAGGCATCCCCATCTCAATGAATGAATCAATGAGTGAAGTTGGGACCAGGGATAGTAACTTGGGAATGCTAGAATTAGGGGTGGCAGGGTGAAGCCCTTAGCATCAAGAAGAATGGCTCCAGCAAAGTATGTAAAGCAGTCTCTGGTTTCTAGTTTCTGCCTCCCAAGTCAAGGGCATGGAAAAAGGTTTTACCAGTTTTCCTTCTCCCTGAGATGGATGGATCTTGAAAGTCTCTCAGCTTATGGAAGGATAGTTAAGGATTATAGTCATCTTTAGGATGACTGACCTCAGCCCTGGAGGCAGTCTCTTCTGCCAATACCTGTTCAGGTATAGAATGCAAGTGGAAGAACAAAGAAATGGTACTCACAAACCACAGCTGCTGCTTACTTCACAGCTGCCTAGCTCCCCATTTGTGTTTCTTGGTACCATGCAGAGGCTAAATCAGTACTAAGGAACAGCTGGGAAATAACTCCATGATTTTATTTCTGTGGTCTCACAGCCTTCTGATTACATCAATGGGGCACATCAAACTTACTGACTTTGGACTTTCTAAAATTGGCCTCATGAGTTTGACAACCAACTTGTATGAGGGCCACATTGAAAAGGATGCCCGGGAGTTCCTGGACAAGCAGGTAGGAAGCATGGGGAAATCCTTGGGAGTTGAAATTCAGGCCTCAGAATAAGACCTTGTAGCTATTTGCTTATAATCGATGCCTAAGTATTAACATGGGAACTCTACGTTTTTGCCTTTAGTTTCAGGGAAGCACTGAATAGGTAGCATATTTGGAAAACAGGATGAACCTTGAGAAAATGGATATAAAATTTTCCCTGGAATTTGGATGAGATAGCTGTCTTAACTGTCGATACATCTTCTTGTGAGATCAGCCTGAGGCACAGCTCTGCTGGGTGTGTCAGGAACACACTTCCACTGGGTGCTGTGCCATTTTCTCTAGAGCAACCCATGGCCGTTTTGTGACTTGATATTTCAGGTTGTGGTGGCACAGGTAAACTGGTAGGTTCTGGGGTAGGAACCAACTCTAATTCCTGGCCCAAAGGAGAATTAGAGTTTAGCGTGGCGGTTTTAGGCTAGAATTAGATATTTTGGTTAATTAGGAAATAGAGAAACCCTCCTGACTAAGAGCTTTAACTCTGGTTCCCTGGGATTGCTGTTGGTCCTAATTATAGTTAAGGTAAGCTGCCTCTTCATTCCGAGGTTTCTCTGCTCCAGCAGTAGGAACACCCCTCTGCTGTCATGCCAGCAAGCTGCCTCAGGATCCTGAGCCAGCCTGCCTTCTCTGCTCAGGTATGCGGGACCCCGGAATACATAGCACCTGAGGTGATCCTGCGTCAGGGCTATGGGAAGCCAGTGGACTGGTGGGCCATGGGCATAATCCTGTATGAGTTCCTGGTGGGTTGCGTCCCTTTCTTTGGAGACACTCCGGAGGAGCTCTTTGGGCAAGTGATCAGTGGTAGGTACTGTCCCAGATCAGTGTGGAGTCAGGCTGTGTGCATACAGCTGGGAGACTCTTGTGCTCTTTTTTCTGAATGTGTGCCTAGTAGGCATGTGTCTGCTTGTACACACATGCTGTTTCCTCCTGGGGCTTCCTGTGTTCGTGTCGTTCTTGTGAAATGGTGTTCTGTGGTGTCTGTGAGTGTGAGTTCTGTGTCTAGAGTAAAATGGCAGGTGAGCTGGAGCTTCAGGAGTGGGAAGTCACTGTTTGCAATGCCCACACTGAATCAAGGAGCAAGCTATATTCTGGGGACTGTTGAGACTCCCTTAAGAGGGGGGGTACCTGTAGGCCTTTAGGAACTGGGGTCCCAGGCAAGGTTTGGAGGAGCTCTAAACCTGATTTTTTTTCCTTCCTTATACTTTTCTTTTTCTGCATCTCCCCGCACTATACCCACAAATTTTTCTTTCTCTCTTACCCATGATCCTTCAGATGAGATTGTGTGGCCAGAAGGTGATGATGCACTACCCCCAGATGCCCAAGACCTCACTTCCAAACTGCTTCACCAGAACCCACTAGAAAGACTGGGCACAAGTAAGTTGGGCTTTTCTCTCGTTTCTCAACTCTTGGGAAGGGGCCAGGGAGGCTGGGTCTGTGTGCCCTAAGGTTCAGTGGAAAGTCTCTCTTCTTGATTCTGAGACTGCCCTATTCCTCTAGGCAGAGAAGGAAGAGTCCTTGAACTGAGACTTCCCAAGCTTACTTTCTCACAGTGACTTAGTGACCTACACTTTATGCAGCTAATCTCGTCCTGTCCTCTCTCTGCAGGTAGTGCCTGTGAAGTGAAGCAGCACCCATTCTTCATGGGTCTGGACTGGACAGGACTTCTTCGCCAAAAGGCTGAATTTATACCTCAGCTGGAGTCAGAGGATGACACCAGCTATTTTGACAGTAAGACTACTGGTGGGGTGAAGTGAAACATGAACCATATTTGTTCGGAAATGCCCATGCATCCCTTGGTCAGGAGCAACTGCTCAGGGCCCTACTGGTGCCACCAGGATGGGACCAACAAGGGTGCACAAGTTAATTAAACTGTGTATTTGGTCTAGCCCGTTCAGAACGATACCACCATGTAGACTCTGAGGATGAAGAGGAAGTGAGTGAGGATGGCTGCCTTGAGATCCGCCAGTTTTCTTCCTGCTCTCCAAGGTTCAGCAAGGTGTGACTTAAGGAAGTCCAGGCTGGTAATGGATTGGGAGAAGAGATCCTGTTGAGGGACATACTTAGGGAAGGCTCAAGGAATTTTGATAGGACCACTTCCATAAAAAGAGATCAGAGGGCTAGGGTTACATACTGCAGGATCTTCTAGGATCATCCTAGTCCCTGCCAGAGTCAGGTCAGCAGAACAGCTTCTGCAAATGAGCAACATGGATGGAGGAGGGCATAAGTGTGTGTGTGTGGGGGGGGTCCCCTTAAATCTCTGGCTGTCGGATCCCAAGGAGACCCTTTGTTCCTTGGAAATATAGTTGTCGGAGCCATTCCACGTGTCTCCTGTGCCCACAGGTTTACAGTAGCATGGAACGGCTTTCCCTGCTTGAGGAACGCCGGACACCACCCCCAACCAAGCGCAGCCTGAGTGAGGAGAAGGAAGATCGCTCAGATGGCTTGGCAGGGCTGAAGGGCAGAGACCGCAGCTGGGTGATTGGTTCCCCCGAGATGTAAGCACCCAGGGCTCACCAGGGTGGGTTCATCCCTTGGTTGTTGCATCAGATGCTAGAGGGAGTGGGTGTTGGTAGTTAAATGACATTTGCCAGGAAAGTCTGGAAAAATGTATGAAAAGGTCTGTGACTATAATTTTGCCCCTAAGGTAGTCTCAGCAGAGGCAGGAGAGGGAGACACCCTGGGCCACTTTACCCTATAGTACCTCTGTTTTGCAGATTACGGAAGCGGTTGTCTGTGTCTGAGTCATCCCACACAGAGAGTGATTCAAGTCCTCCAATGACAGTGCGACACCGGTGTTCAGGCCTCCCTGATGTGCCTCGTTGCCCTGAGGAGACCAGTAGCACCCCTCGGAGGCAACAACAGGAGGGTATATGGGTCCTCCTACCCCCATCTGGAGAGGGGTCATCTGGGGCTGTCACTGAACGACCATTGGAGAGGCAGCTGAAGCTGGATGAGGAGCTTCCTGGCCAAAGCAGTGAGTCTTGTCCAGGTGTGGCCCAGAGGATGGTGAAACACATAGGCTGGAGTATACTATAGGGAGGCTTAGCCACATTACAGGTCTCATTATTCACTTGGGTCCACAGCCACAGAGGCACGAGGCCATGGAACCCCACAGCTGGCTGAGGAAGCTGCAGCCAAAGCCATCAGTGACCTAGCTGTGCGCAGGGCTCGTCACCGGCTGCTCTCTGGGGACTCTATAGAGAAACGCACCACTCGCCCTGTCAACAAAGTAATCAAGTCTGCTTCAGCTACAGCCCTTTCCCTCCTCATTCCTTCAGGTAAGGCCAATAGGAAACTAAGATCAAACTCACAGGAAGGACACTGAAGCTGTGGGTCTGCAGGAGTCTGTGCGCAGGTATATGTGTGTAAGCAGGTGTTTGGGAGACTACCCCTTACCATGCAAGTAGAGGTCTCTAAAGATTTGTGCTGATGGCTGTAATGTACATGCAAAAGCTAATATTTAAATCATCAATGTTAAAGGCTCTTGACCTTGAATACCTTGTCTGACATCTTTAAGCCCTAAGTTGATGTTTTTTGTTTGGTTAGTTGGTTGGTTGGGTGGTTTTGGTGTTGGGTTTTGTTTGTTTGGGTTTTTTGAGACAGGGTTTCTCTGTGGCTTTGGAGCCTGTCCTGGAACTTGCTCTGTAGACCAGGCTGGCCTTAAACTAAGAGATCTGCCTGCCTCTGCCTCCTGAATGCTAAGATTAAAGGCCTGCACCACTACTGCCCGGCAGGTTTTCATTTTTAAAATGTGGATATATGGGGCTGGAGAGATGTTTCAGTGGACTCAGGTTAAATTCCCAGTACCCACATAGTAGCTCACAATTGTCTAACTCCAGTTCCAGGGGATCTAACACCCTTACACAGACATACATGTGGGCAAGCATCAATTCACATAAACAAAAATAAATCATTTTTTAAAATGTTTCATGGATATAAATAATGAGCTCACAGGATAGCTGTGATGTTTACATGCTTATGTCGTGCTTACATAGTCCATAATGTACACATAGGTGCTAGCTACATCGTTAACCTGTACCCAAAAAGTTCTGGGCTATTTAGGGGTGCTTTGTGAACTCTAGTCCTGCAGGGAAGGTGAACTTTAGGTCTGTCCATGACTAGGAGTGGGCTGGGATCAACAGCCTGGATCAGGCTGGGATCATGGCCAGGTCAAGATCTCTGATCACTAAGTCTTAATTTCTCCTCCAGAACATCACACCTGCTCTCCATTGGCCAGCCCCATGTCCCCGCATTCCCAGTCATCTAATCCATCTTCCAGGGACTCTTCTCCAAGCAGGGACTTCTTGCCAGCTCTTGGCAGCTTGAGGCCTCCCATCGTCATCCACCGAGCTGGCAAGAAGTATGGCTTCACCCTGAGGGCCATTCGTGTCTACATGGGTGACTCAGATGTCTACACTGTACACCACATGGTGTGGGTATGTCTGGCCAGGCCGAGCGTTGTCCTCTAACGTTGTTGCTCCCGCCTCCCCTTACTGGAACCTACCTGCCCTCCCAAGAGAAACATTACTCACAGAAACCAAAGGGTGTTGGTCAAGGGGTCACAGCAGCAGAACCAGGTCCAAACTAAAGACTCTTCTCTTCCTGAGACAGCATGTGGAAGATGGCGGTCCAGCCAGCGAGGCAGGACTTCGTCAGGGTGATCTCATCACCCATGTCAATGGTGAGCCTGTGCATGGGCTGGTCCATACGGAAGTAGTGGAGCTGATCCTGAAGGTTAGTGCGGGAAATGTCATCTGTGTGAGGTATGAATGCCCTAGACCTGTGAGCCTGAACTAGCCGTAAGGGGGAGTGGGCATGGCAGGTACACATACATGTTGCATTAAGGACAGATGTAGGGACATGCAGAATTTGTGCAGAAGATTTTCTCCATATGGTAATTAGCTTTTGCTGGCCAAGACCCAGTGACTCTTCTAAACTGCAGGTGAGACTGATGAACAGGACACTCTGAGGTGCCACTTGGAACCACTTTTTTTTTTTTTTTTTTTTT
>NW_004949208.1:638510-650367 GCF_000317375.1 Microtus ochrogaster | reverse complement strand
CCGGGCTTGGAACCACTTTCTAACCTGTGAGGGAAAATAGCACTTGTTAATGTTGGTTTGTAAGAACAAGAGCTGGAGCTGTGGTGCGGCAAAGGGCAAGACAAGAAAATAGCACCTCCCTTAGCCAGAGTCATGTTTTTTTCTGCTTGGCCTCTCAGAGTGGAAACAAGGTATCAATTTCAACAACTCCCTTGGAGAATACGTCTATCAAAGTGGGGCCAGCTCGGAAAGGCAGCTACAAAGCCAAAATGGCCCGAAGGAGCAAACGGAGCAGGGGCAAGGATGGGCAAGAAAGGTGAGACAAATGTGGTCCAGAGGTCTACCCTGAGAACCTGGGTGCTCACATTTGCTTGGGGCATGGGCTCCAGGCCCACAGTATGCTGTGCCCTGTGCAGCTCAGCTTTGCCCTTAACCTCTACAGCAGAAAAAGAAGCTCCCTCTTCCGGAAGATCACTAAGCAGGCCTCCTTGCTGCACACCAGCCGCAGCCTTTCTTCCCTTAACCGCTCCTTGTCATCAGGAGAGAGTGGTCCAGGATCTCCCACACACAGCCACAGCCTCTCTCCCCGTTCCCCTCCTCAGGGCTACCGGATAGCCCCTGATGCTGTGCACTCAGGTACAAGGGGTTCCCTGCAGATCAGAAAACACTCCTTGAGAAACAGGAATGAACCTGAGCCCCATTGTAAATCTCTTTTGAGCCCACCTTTGAAGATCCAGAAGTCTTGGGAGGAGTTTATGGAGGGAAGTGGATTAAGTAGACTCTAGTCCACCAGTAATATAAAGTGGGCATTTCCAGGACTACGTTCTGCCTTGCAACTTAGTCACTTCTAATAAGTAACGTTGATGTGCTGTTTTCTGTTGGTCTGTCTTTCCATCCATGCGACTATCCAAAGTGGGAGGGAATTCATCGCAGAGCAGCTCTCCCAGCTCCAGTGTACCCAGTTCCCCTGCTGGCTCTGGACATACACGGCCCAGCTCCCTACATGGTCTAGCACCCAAGCTCCAACGCCAATACCGCTCTCCACGGCGCAAGTCAGCAGGCAGCATCCCACTGTCACCACTGGCCCACACCCCTTCTCCACCAGCAGCAGCAGCTTCGCCTCAGCGTTCCCCATCGCCTTTGTCTGGACACGGAGCCCAGGCCTTTCCTACCAAACTTCACTTGTCTCCTCCACTAGGTAGGCAGCTCTCTCGGCCCAAGAGTGCAGAGCCACCCCGTTCTCCACTGCTTAAAAGGGTGCAGTCTGCTGAAAAGCTGGCAGCTGCACTGGCAGCGTCTGAGAAAAAATTAGCCCCTTCCCGCAAGCATAGTCTTGACCTAACCCACGGCGAGCTAAAGAAGGAACTGCCTCCCAGGGAGGTCAGCCCTTTGGAGGTGGTTGGAACTAGAAGTGTGCTCTCCGGGAAAGGGCCACTTCCAGGAAAAGGGATGCTGCAGCCTGCTCCTTCAAGGGCCCTTGGGACCCTCCGGCAGGATCGAGCTGAACGCCGAGAGTCACTGCAAAAACAAGAAGCTATCCGGGAAGTAGACTCCTCAGAAGATGACTCTGATGAGGGGCCTGAGAACAGCCAGGCCACACAAGAGCCAAGACTGGCTCCCCAACCAGAAGCAGGCCAAAATGTACCCCCTAAAGTTTCAGGAGAGGGTAGGGAAGAGGACACTTTCTTGCACAGGGATCTAAAGAACGAAGGTCCTGTACTCTCGGGCCTATTGACAGGGGTCATACTAGGTTCCCCCCAAATAGAAGTTCCTGGACTCTCTCAGAGGAGGCTCTGGAGGCCACAAGCCTTTGAGGAAGCTACCAGTTCTTTAGAAGCCTCCAGCCTGAGTAGGTCTGGGCCCACAAGCCCCACCTCCTCTGAAGGCTGCTGGAAAGCCCAGCACCTCCACACACACACGCAGGCACTAGCTGCACTTTGTCCCAGCTCTTCAGAACTTGCCTCTACTAGTTGTTCTGCCACCTCCACCTCTGGAAACCCAGGACCATGGTCCTGGAAATTCCTTATTGAAGGTCCAGACAGAGCATCCCCAAACAAGAAGATAACAAGGACAGGTGAACCAGCTAACTCCCAAGATTTGGAAACCACAGTTCCAACTCTTCCTAAGAACCTGTCTCCTAAGCAAGAGAAGTCACAGTCACCCGGTGTCCCTGGGCTGACCTATCCACTTCATGAGGTCCCCAGCCAAAACTGGCTATGGGAGTCTAAATGTGAACAAGTGGAGAAAGAGGAGCCAGTCCTGAGCATTATGGAAGTGCCTGATGCCTCAGGCGACAGGAGGCAGGACATTCCATGCAGAACCTACCCCCTCAGCCCAGAAACTGGGCCCAGCCTGCTCTGGAAAAGCCAAGAACCTGGGGGCCAACAAAAGCATCAGAACTTGGCACTGGCATCAGATGAACTTTTAAAGCCAACATAGCAGTTGGGTTTGCTTTCCTTGCACTCACCTGTGTAATACATCCTCCTGAAAACCATCCTGGCTTTTGTTTGCTTCTTTCTATTGGTCATTGTACACAGGACTCCAGGTCTGGGGCCTGTTGCTCCTGGGATTATAATGATTAAATTTTTACTCTCGGGAAGAGAACCCAATCCAGCTGCATTTCTTGGGTCATCTAGGATCTGAGAGTAGGAAGTGGCTCAGGAAAGAGTGGGCAGAATGTAGTACACACAATACACCTACTATCTTCAAAGAACCAGAAACAACTCAAAGTCAAACAAGGTTTACCTTCCTTCTGCATAGCCAGCTATCAGTGTACATGATGAGCAAAGCAGGGGCCAGCCCTGAGATTCTGTAGTTAATAGAACACTGAATGGCCACTGCTTGCTTGGTAAGGAAATTAGCTTTTTTCCTGCCCTAGGCATCATACTCAGTTTGGGCAGAGCTGGAACTAGAACTCAGGCCCCTGACTCTAAAACCTGTATTTATTTATCGTCTAACTTTGTATCTTAGCAAGTAAACAAGAAAAAGTAAAAGGAAGTGACGACTTTTAACTTTGGATATATTTATATTGAGCTATATATGGGGTATCAAGAAGGTAATAAAATATACGGAAATGAGAGCCATATTTTATCAACAATGACACCCCTGTGCACAGCAGCATAAAGAAAGTGAGTTAGGAGGTAAAGCTTGGTGGTTGCTCAATATCCGAGAGGAAAGAACTTCAAACTAGAAATAGGATATAATTTTTGACTATCGTGGTATTAAACATGCACAGTTCATGCCTTGTACTTAGGACATAGCAGGGAATAAATGAACAAAACAAGGCAAGTAAACAGACATTCCTGACCAACCACGCCATGTGGGTAAAGTGCCATGCAGAGGACAAGAGGCCAAGATTAGAAAGTCTGCGTCTAACCTCAGAGGAGAATGGGAAAAATGCTTATTTCTGGGCATGAGAACCAATTAAGTGCACTTATTAGTAGGAATGGATATTGATTTTTTTCAATGTTTTATCCTGCTTGGGGTAGATAGGACTGTTAAGTGTTGGTTTCGTCACACAGAAGGGAGAACCTCTAATGGTCCCAGTTTAGCCTCCAAGACTGCAGGACCACATACTGTCCTCCCTACCAAGCCCACCCCCCTCCATGCCAAGAAGACAGAAATTCACTGCAATATTTTTATTGGCATTTGGAGCAAGTCGGCTAGACCATCCCTGTCTTGAAGAAGGTACAAAAAAAAAAAAAAAACCCCAAACAATATTTTTGCCTTGCCTTCCCCCCTACCCGTCCCCACCACTGCACAGTAATGTCTGATGACAAGAACAGTTTGTAAAAGTGGTCTAGGAACTACATTATAAATTGTCCCAACACAAGACACAATTGGCTTCCTTCTGAGTCAGGTATTTTTACATAAACTACATGAATTTTTTTTAATTACACCAAAGACAACAGAATAGAGTTTCACAAGAAACAACAGTACCAAAGTTACATGCGAGAATTTGTAAAGAAACAAAGCTGGTTGTCACAAATGGCTAGAGCTAAATCAAAACTGAGCAGCTGGCAGCAAAGGACCAAGCACAGACCCTCTGGTTTATGATGCCATGGAAACCTCACAGAGATCTACTCTGGGGTCTTACCTGGCAACAGAGATCATCCTAGAAAACAGAAATTGCTCAGAATTTTTTTTCTAGCTCAGGAGAATGCATGGAGCCGGTACCTTGCAGCAAGATGAGACACATGGAAGACGCCACAGTGGCTCGAGGAGTCTGAAGTAAATGTGGAAGAGTGGAGCTGCAGATGTCTTCATCTGTGGGTGGAGCAGTGACAGAAACATAGGCAACCTACCTATGTTTGAATGATGCCAGGTGTAAACAGCATTGTTTCGCTATAAAAAGAGACAAGTGTATCTAGCCAACCAAAAGCTGCTTTCATGTTGGGGGCTGGCTGATCTGCCCCTCTGGTTAATATCTGTCTCTTTACCCTCTGCTTCAGTCAGTGAGACTGCAGTTAAGATGCCAATAGAGCTAGAGAGTCCCGGGGCCCAGATACGGGAACAGATGATTAAACTAGACTAGCATGCTGACTCCCCCAGACACCAGGGCCACTGTTAGGAAACTGTGTCCTTATGCCATTTTCACAGCTCAGGACCAAGTAAATCATGTGGCAACATCTCAGAAAAAGGTACCTTCCTATTTATTAAATGACCCCTGGTCTTGGAGCACTTAAAGGAAAGGAATATAGGACTGCCAGACAACCTTTCTCCACAGTTCAGCCCAATTGTAGATGCTAAGATGCTGCCTTCTGTCTCCTACATATCCTCCCCATCTGCCCTACAAAGTCATGACATTTTCAACACTCCAGTTGTATATTATATTCCATTTTGACTTACTTGGGGGGAAGCACCCAGGACACACTAGAGTTTTAGTGACTGACAGGAGGAATTCCTTACACCTAATCTTGAGCCTGTGACTGCTTCAGCAAGTTCAGTCAGGTACAAGTCACACAGCTATGCGAATCAGCAAATACCTTGGCATTACCTGATAACTGAGCAAGATTTCAAGCTGGCAATTTTGAGAAAGGCAGGACCTTTACCAGAGGCTGAGAGGTCAGTTTCCTCTCGCTCCATACTGGAGCCAACAACAACGAGATGTCCCTTTCTTCCTGTGCTTACTGCAACGACAGCTCCCCAAAAGTCTTGATCTCTCTCTATTGTAGTTCACTCCAGACATTCACCGAGGTAAATGCTTAGGGAAAGTCATGTTCATCTTTAGTTTGGCCCCCAATTTTGATCTTCCCTTATCATAAGCCTTATGAGCCAAGACCCAGGTATGGGCTGCTTATCTTGTTCAACTAGAATGCCTGCCTGCATGTCACTGAGCTCAAGCAGCTGAGTCATACTGAGCCGTTAATGGCTCCAGGACTGGCTCTGAAGCAGCTGGGCTCTGTTTGTTAAATGAGTGTGAAGCCAGGAATAGATGTCTGCCCTCTACCTAATGAACTTCACTCAGCTGGAAGGCCTAAACCACATGGAGCAGAAGATTCCTGGCCTAAAATCACAACCACTGAAGCATGAGGAGAGGCTTGCACGCTGCCTTAACGGCAGGCTCACAAAAAAAGACAAATAGGAAAGCTTGTAGAATTTTTTTTCCCAGATAGTCTGAACTCCACACTACATCCCCTCTCTTGGCAAAAGCTTCAACCACATTATGGAATAATGTGTGATGAGATGGGCCCTTAACCCTGACACAAGGGCTCATGTGCATGAGATTTGCTGAGGTCTCTGGCCACAAGCTGAGTCCTCCTTTAGCTACCTACCTATGGCTCCCTAAACCCTACCCAAAAATAGGGAGATGAAGGCAAATTAATCCTTGTATAGTTTTGGCAAGGCTTTTAAACCTGGGGAAGCACATAACAATGTTGTTCTCTATCATTATTTGGTATATCAAGCCATCTAAAAGCACTGGATTGCACCTTTACTCATAAAACTAGTTACAAAGGTTTCAAACATCATTCTTTTGGCTAAAGAAACACCACACAAGCACCAACTTCACCATGACTCAAAGCTGACTATCCCCACAAGACAACTCTTATCTTCATCTCAGAAACAAGGCCAGGGCGAAAGGAACACACTGACCATTTCTAGTGTCTGTTAGAACTCACATTTCTCTTTCAGGTTTCAGTACAGAAGTGTGCATTCAGCTACTGAGTGTCACCTTCTCCCCTTAGACCTTGGTCTAGCAATGTTTTTTGATTCATGAACACAGTGAGTTAGAGGAAGGAGATGGTAAGATGCTGAAGCCTAAATTATGTTGGTAACATTGAAATAACATCAACTGAAGAAGTCTTTTGCCTCCTTTTTTAGATTCTGTAAATGAAATCCCACACCTATTCCTTTGGTTGCCTCCCCCCACCCCATTTTACCACAGAATCAGTTAGATTCTTATTGTAGGGAGAGACTATCAAAGCAACTCCCAACAGAACCATGACCTGCTGCATTTTCAGGGTTGAAGACAAGAGGACATGGACTCTTCAGAGGCTTCCAAATAGATCCCCCACCCCCACCCACCACTGTTCTGTTCAAGGTGCCTGACAGCAAAACAAAACCCCATGAAACCAGCATCTGCTCCAGCTTAGTACACAAGTGCAGCACAGCTGAATCCAGAGACCCTGGGCCCCTCATTTACCCCCAAATCCTGGCCAGCTACTGCTCGGCCTCTCCACTTCACATTCACAGAGTCACTTGTGCAAAACAAGCAGTCTACGGAGAAAGAATGCCCTCATCGTAGTCTAGTTAAAACCACAGGAAAGAAATGCTGGAGAGCCATGTCTCTTCCCACTCTGCTTATCTGCAGAGCGAGGGCATCTGTGCATGAACAGGGTAGGCGAGCCTGACGTTGAGGGAGTCATTGTGCTGAACCAGGGATGTCTGCTGGTAATGGAGCACCAGCTCCTTCAGCGAGCTGTACAGGTTGTAGGGTTCTGCAAAGCCGTATCCTCGAGCAGTGCTGTAGATCACACAGTGCTTCACTTCCCCATCCGCACTGCAACGACACCATGGGAAAATGCTAAGGCAGGTCAGGGTAGACAGGAAGGATCCCATGTATCAGTCAATCAGACATAACTGTGCCTCTTAAAGGCTTGACTTCAGATACTTAACCATAAATGTAGACCTAATTTCCCAGTCCTCAGTTCCTGTCATTCCACATATATGTCTATCCTTTATTAAGTCCTCCTCAGCGCTGCTTGCTATAGCTTACAGTCATGAGTTCTGAAGTCAAGGTGGTAGTGCCACAACTTCCTTTCTTGAGATTGTTTTAGTTATTTTGGGTCTCTTGCACTTCATAGAAATTTTAGAAAATCTTGCTTATTTTCTGCAAATATTCAGCTAAAACTTTGGATTTTGTTAGGATTGTGCTAACTTTGTAGATTAATTTTATGAAGTACTGATATTTAAAATATTTTTTGAGGAAAGAAAGTCAAGTCTATTATGTTTCAAGGAGCTGAGTAAGTTAACAGAACAGGAAAACTACCTCTAGATGAGTGGTTCTCAACCTGTGGGTCATGACCTCTTTGGGGTTGAAATACCCTTTCATAGGGGTCACCTAAGACTCTTAGAAAATACAGATACTTATACTATATAACAGTAGCAAGCCGAGCGGTGGTGGCGCACACCTTTAATCCCAGCACTCAGGAGGCAGAGGCAGGCGGATCTTTGTGAGTTCGAGGCCAGCCTGGTCAACAAGAGCTAGTTCCAGGACAGGCTCCAAAGCTATAGAGAAACTCTGTCTAGAAAAACCAAAAAAAAAAAAAAAGTAGCAAAATTGCAGTTATGAAGTAACAAAAAAATAATTTTATGGCTGGGGGGTCACCACAACACGAAAAACTATATTAAAAGGTCCCAGCATTAGGAAGGTTGAGAACCACTGCTCTAGATATTAACATGCAAAGGTCTTCACCGACTAAACTCCTAACTTCATTCAGTCATTTTTCTCAGATCTCACTGTACAAATTTGTTAAATTCCTCAGCATTTTATAATTTTAAATGGCATGTCACCATTTAGTGAAAAATGGGTTATTCATTACTAGTACACAGAAGTACACTTTTGTATAAACTGGGCATAGCAACACCCCATCATCTAGGAAGTAGAGGCCTTATTAGAAGTTCAGGGTCATATTCAGATACACAACAGGTTTAAGTAAGGCCTGCCTGGGGTACCTGAGACCCTATCCAAAAATACATACATAGATAAATGAATATATGTGTGTGCGTGTGTGTATACAGAGAGAGAACCTGCAACCTCTATAAACCCATTTTACCTCTTCCTTTCCAATCACAATGTCTTTAAAAAAAAAAAAAAAAAGGCCGGGTCTCGCTGTGTAACTTGGCAGGCCTGATACTACATAGACCAGGCTGGCATGAAACTCACAGAGATCCACCTGCCTTTGCTGCTGCATGCTGGGAGGGATTAAAAGCATGTGTGCCACCACTCCTATCTCAATCACAAGCTTTTCAGAATGGACATACTGCTCTTGGAGGAAGACATTCAAATTTCTTTCACTAAGTATGCCATCTTTGATCCAGTAATAGAAATCCTCACCTATTCCTAATCTATCCCCTGCCGTTTTTTTTTTAAGAGATGAAAGAATTGGATTTTGCAAATACTTTTTGTAAATATATTGAGTGTATCATGTGATTTTTTGGTTCCTTTTCTAGTATTATCACATTGCTTTTTCTATGTGACTGTGGTTGCCTTCCTTAAGTTTTCTTTTTATTGAAAATAGATATTTTTTCTTCACATAATGTATCGTGATTATAGTTTCCCCTTCTAATCCTTCCAGTTCCTTCTTACATTCCCTCCCATGTGAATCCACTACCTTTCCGTCTCTCATTAGAAAATAAACAGGCTTCTAAGGGGTGATAATAATAAAGATAAAACAAAAACTAACACATTGGAATTGGACAAAACAAACAGAAGAAAAAGAGTCCAAGAGAAGACACAAGAAACAGATCTATGCCAGGTGGTGGTGGCACATGCCTTTAATTCCAGCACTCAGGAGGCAGAGGCAGGTGGTTTTTTGTGTTATGGTGACTCCCAGCCATAAAATTATTTTGTTGTTACTTCATAACTGTGAGTTCGAGACCATCCTGGTCTACAAGAGCTAGTTCCAGGACAAGCTCCAAAGCTACAGAGAAACCTTGTCTCAAAAACCAAAAAAAAAAAAAGAAAAAGAAACAGATCTACTCATTCACCTACTCCCAAGCTTCACTCAATGTGACAGTTGACTTCTTACTGCCTCAAGATGCAGGATTCTCAGCTCCAGCATCTGCTTGTACACCTCCATGCTCCCATTCATAACCATAATGGACTGAACCTCTGAAACTGTAAGCTGCCACCCTTCATTAAATAAGAAGTTTCTTATTTAAGAGTTGCCATGATCATGGTGTCTCTTCACAGCAATAGAAACCCTAAGACAGATAGATCCCTTTGGCCAACAACTCAATTAGCTGTGACTCAACCCTGAGACTTAAAGCTTCCTCTGCTGACAATAGATGGCCAGTTGGGCTCTGTCTCCCCAATTATTTGGCAATTTAAGCTAGATCACCTTCTCACATGTTTTAGGAAGCTTCTACTGAATTAGGTTTCTCTATTACTCCTCAAATGGCCCTGAATTTCAGCTGTCTCTCTCCTTATTCCTGCCCTTGCCCCTCTCTTCCTTACCCCTCCTCACTTGAGACCTCTCTGTTCCAGCCTCCCCTCACCCATCCATAACTATTCTATTTTACTTTCCTAATGAGATGTATCTGTCCCCCTAGTACCTTGTTTTTTTACCTAACCTCTGTGGTTCTATGGATTGTAGCTTGGTTATCATTTGCTTAACAGCTAATATCCACATGTAAGTAAACACATACCATATTTCTCTTTCTAGGTCTGGGTTAGCTTACTCTGAATGATTTTTTTTCTAGTTTCATCCATTTACTTCCAAATTTGATTAGTTCATTTTCTTAATGGCTGAGTAACATTCCATTGTGTAACTATACTACATTTTCTCTATCGATTCTTCTGTTGAAGAACCTCTAATACAGATATTTATACTATATAACAGTAGTAAACTGGGCGATGGTGGCGCACGCCTTTAATCCCAGCACTCGGGAGGCAGAGGCAGGCGGATCTCTGTGAGTTCGAGACCAGCCTGGTCTACAGAGCTAGTTCCAGGACAGGCTCCAAAACCACAGAGAAACCTGTCTTGAAAATCAAAAAAAAAAATAGAGCAGCAATGAACATGGTTGAGCAACTGTCTCTGTATTAGGATGAAGCATCCTTTGGATAGATGGCCAAAAGTGGTGTAAGGCTGAGTTTTATTTTATTATTTTATTTTTTAAGATAAAAGTTTCACTGTGTAGCCTTGGCTGTCATCGAACTCGCTTTGTAAACCAGGCTGACCTGGAACTCAGAGAACCACCTGCCTTTGCCTCCTGAGTGCTGGCATTAAAGGTGTGTCCCATCACTGTCTGGCAAGGCTGGATCTTGAGATCAATCAATCTTCCTGAGGAACAGGCACAATGATTTCCACAGTGGCCATACCACCAGCAATGGATGAGTGTTTCCCTTACTACACCTCTTTGCCAGCATTAGATGGCATTGTGCTATTGACCTTAGCCATTACATTTGACAGGTGTAGAATGGAACCTCCATGTAGTTTGGACTTGCGTATCCCTGATGATTAAGGATGTTGAACATTTCTTTACATGTTTCTCAGCCATTTGATTTTCCTTTTAAGAATTCTCTGTTCAGATCTGTACTCCATTTTTAAATTTGGTTGTTTTCTTGATATCTAGTTTTTTGAGTCCTTTATATATTTTGGACATTAGCTCTCTATTGGGTGGGTAGTTAGTAAAATCTTTTCCCATTCTGTAGGCTGCTGCTTTGCTAAATGAGGATGTCTTTCACCATGCAGCAGGTTTTAAGTTTTAGGAAGTCCCATTTATTAGTTGTTGATCTTACTGCCTGTGTTAACAGTGTTCTGTTCATAAAGTCTTTTCCTGTGCCAATGAGTTCAAGGCTATTCCCCAATTTCTCTTCTATCAACTTCAGTGTATCTGGTTTTATGTTGAGGTCTTTGATTCATTTGGAGTTGAGTTTTGTGCAAGGTGATAAGTATGGATCTATCTGAATTCTTCTACATGCAGACACCAGTTAAACAAGCATCATTTGTTTAAGATGCTGTCTTTATTCCAGTATGTATTTATACTTTCTTTATCCAAAATTAGATGTCCATATGTCTGTGGATTTATGAGTGGATCTTCAATTATATAGTCCATTGATGAATGGGTTTTGTGCCAATACCGCCCTGTTTTTATTACTGTGGACCTGTAATACAACTTTGAAATTGAGAGTGGTGGTACCTTCAGAAGTTCTTTTATTATTCAGGATTGTTTTAGCTTTCCTGGGTTTTTTATGTTTCCATATAAAGCTGAAAATTGCCCTTTCAAGATGTATGAAGAATTGTGTTGGAATTTTGATGGGGTTTGCACTGATTCTGTAGATTGCTTTTGGCAGAATGGCCATTTTGACTGTATGAATCCTACTGTAAGCATGGGAGATCTTCTGATAGCTTCAATTTCTTAAATGACTTGAATGACATTTCCATCACACAAGTCTTTCACTTGCATGGTTAGAGTTGCCCCAAGATAGTTTACATTATTTGAGGCTATTGTGAAAGATGTCATTCCCCTGCTTTCTCAGCCTACTTGTCATTGGGATATAGGCGAACTATTAATTTTTATGAGTTGACTTTGTATTCAGCCACTTTGCTAAGTGTTTATCAGCTGTAGGAGACATACTACCACCCTCCATTTCTTGTTCTTTTTCCTTTTTTATTGATTTTTTATTGAGCTCTACATTTTTCTCTGCTCCCCT
>NW_004949208.1:634926-637205 GCF_000317375.1 Microtus ochrogaster | reverse complement strand
TTCTATTGGTCCTTCTGTCTGTTCTTATGCCAATACCAGGCTGTTTTCAGTACTGTAGCTCTGTAGTAGAGTTTGAAGTCAGGGATTGTGATGCCTCCAGAAGTTCTTTTATTGCACAGGATTGTTTTGGCTATCCTGGGGTTTTTTGCTTTTCCATATGAAGTTGAGTACCGTTCTTTTGAGGTCTTTTGCTGGGATTTGGATGGGCATTGCGTTGAACTTTTCTTTCGTATTAGACTTGAAGTCTGGTGAGAACTGCCCTCCCCTGTTATTTCTACTCACACAACTTAAGTAGAGTAAGACAAACAGAAATGTAAGTAGTCCTAGTCTTAGATGGCAGTAACACAGTGATAAATAAGATGGACTTTTTTATTCTGCCTCATTTCCTTCCACAGATAGCATCCATGCTTTAGTGTCTAGTCCTAACTCCTCTTCCACAAACCTCTACCTCTCCCTTTCCCTAACCAGAATTAACATTTCCACACATGCAAGGCCCACTAATCACGGCAACTCTATTTATCGTAGATATTTTATGAAATGAAGCCTGGAAGCTAGGTGTGTGATAGCTATACTTGAACTCTCATTACTCTGTGAATCCCTTTATTTACCCTCTCGACATGACCCTCCTTTTTTTAAGATTAACACACAAAGTAGTGGGTTTTGATGTGACTTTTTAAAGTCATATTTAAAATTACATTCCTTTATGGTGGGGCGCACATATTGTGTATGTACAGCATACATGTGGAAATCAGTGAGCAACTTGAAGGAGTTGGTTTTCTCATTGCACCATGTGAGTCTTGAACTCAGGTCATCAAGCTTGCTGGCAAGTGCTTTTACTTACTGAGCCATCTTTCTGGTCCCAGTAGGATTTCTGAGTCATATATGTCATGGTATCTTGATCATATATTCCCCAGCTATCATCTGTTCCTCCACTTCTTTCTCCCAAATAGTGCCTCTTCTACTTTTTTTGTTGTTTGTTTCAAGAAAGGGTTTTTCTGGGTAGCCTTGGCTGTCCCTCTTTTACTTTTATGTTATTTAATTTATAATTATATTTTTTGTGTGAGAGAAAACATCCATGGTATCTAAGCCTTGTGCTCTTTGAGAGCAGTCACTTAGTCATCTTTGTTTCTACCCTGTCTTACAGTGTCAGCATTATCACAGTAACATCAGGAGGTAGCATTTACCTCAGAGCAAATATTATGACCACCTTTGCTTGACTGGTGAGACTAGACAAGGACAGGGAAGTTATGTACCTAACGTTACACAGCAAGTAAGCAGCAAGAGCCAGACTCAAATCTGTAACATCCTAAAAAAATTAAATAAACACTGATGGTCTAAGTAAGCCACAAGTCCTTATCACCAAACCCTAATTCCATCTCAATATTGTGATGACTTTCATTAATTAATGCAGATTTGAAAAAGCCACATTCCCAGAGAAGACTTACACCACAGAACAAGCATAGCATCCTTTCTTGCTACTTTCACGAATTAAGAATGCACCATCTGGTTTCCCATAAAGCAAGTCCTCTGCTTGTACTCGGTTGATATCCTCCACAAACCAGGTTTTCTCATCATAATGCGGCAGGTTCTCATCTTCCTCATTGATAAAATAGCTTCTAAAAATTAAATATTTGAAATATTATTTTAGCAATCAGTTTTCTTATATCTAAAAGCTAATAAAATATTTTTAATCTTTATAAAATAACAAATTAAAATTATAATTAGGTGAATGTTTAGTTTTAAATAACATTACTACTTATTATGGTGCAGAAACTACAGAACTCATTCAATAACTTCAAGCAAAAGAATGGCAGTGGTGCATCCAAGTCTTGTGTGGGGAGTTCCTACACTCACATGTGGACGCCATACTCTTCAGGCAGCTCAGCTCAAAAGAGGTGCAGAGTTTTCTCTTCTGCTACTGACCCTGACAGGAGGAGCCTTACACTGAGGAAAAAGCCCTCTGGCAGAGGAACTTACTCATCAGCATCCTCGTTTTTGATTCCCAGCCAGGCGTTCAGGCGCTTCTGCCTCACTCCTTTGTGATTGAGCCATCTGCCAAGAGGAAGACACTGGTCAGAACTGAACTGTCTCAACACTGGTGAAATCAGCAAGCTTTGAAAGTCCAGGAACCTCTTATTTTTCCTCGTCTCAAGAAGAGTGGCCAGAGTTTTCCCTAAATTAATCTCTCCATTACTTTTCCTTCAATTAATACCACAATTTTTCCTGAAAAAAGGAAGAAACACAGAAAAACTACTTGAAATTAGGCATGTATCTACTTT
>NW_004949208.1:631387-634640 GCF_000317375.1 Microtus ochrogaster | reverse complement strand
AAAACACTTTCATGGGCTGGAGAGATGGCTCAGAGGCTGAGAGCTCCAGGTGTCCTTCCAGATGTCCTGAGTTCAGTTCCCACATTATACATGACAAATAAATAAATCTTAAAAACCAGAACACTTCCTTGGGGGCTGGACAGACGGCTCAATGTTTAAGAGCACACTGGGGCTGGACAGACGGCTCAGCAGTTAAGAGTGCTGGCTGCTCTTCCAGAGGACCTGCTTTCAATTCCCAGCACCCACATGCAGCTCACAACTGTCTGTAACTCCTGTTCCAAAAGATCCAATGCCCTCATACAGACATACCTGCAGGCAAAAACACCAATGTACATAAAATAAAAATAAATACTTATTTAAAAATAGAGCACACATTGCTCTTACAGAGAGCCCCAGTTAAGTTCTCAAGATCCAAATGGTGGCTAACAACCACCTATAATCCAGTTCCAGGGGATCTAGTACCTCTGGCCTCCACACTGTCCACCTGCACTCATCCACAGAAGTTAAAAGTAACTGTTAACTGTTTTTTTAAGTATAGTTGTTCATCAACAACCAATTCTCCTTTCCTTATCATTCAATATCATCATAATCATCATCTCAGGACTCTCTTCCATAAGTGTCCCAATTAAGACCTATTCTTTACCACTTTATTAATTTTCAGAGACCCAGCAAAATTCATTATTTTATAATGTTTATGTTTGCCTCCCCCATAAAACCATCTAGTGTTTTAAAGAAGTTTTTGTTCTGCTTATGGTAATACTGCCAATTTCTTTTTTTTAAAGTATCTATCTATCTATCTATCTATCTATCTATCTATCTATCTATCATGTATACAGTATTCTGTCTGCATGTATATGCCTACATGCCAAAAGAGGGCACCAGATCTCATTATAGATGGTTGTGAGTCACCATGTGGGTGCTGGGAATTGAACTCAAGACCTCTGGAAAAGCAGTAGCCAGTGTTCTTAACCTCTGAGCCATCTCTCCATTCCTCTACTGCCAATGTCTTAGCCCATACAAGCACAGAGATAAGAAATATGCAGAAAATATTTACTGGTGGGATATTTTTAAGAAAATCTTCACAATCTAGCATCACTTTAATATCTGCCACTGACCCCAAATATATTATACAACCTGCACCACAGATAAAAGGCAGACTTTTTAAAAGGCCAGGAAGACTTGGCCTCCACTTAACTTGAATTTCATTTTTGACACTTAGTTAAAATGGAAAAAGATGAAATGAGGTTTAGTCATTTTCTCTCTTAACCATTCTATCCCACCCCATTACACCATCACTTCAGACACCTTTCTCTAAACATCTTTAGCACAAACTTTTCTTCGCTTAAAGAAACTGATCTCTGCTGGGCGGTGGTGGCGCACGCCTTTAATCCCAGCACTCGGGAGGCAGAGGCAGGCGGATCTCTGTGAGTTCAAGACCAGCCTGGTCTACAGAGATAGTTCCAGGACAGGCTCCAAAGCCACAGAGAAACCCTGTCTCAAAAAACCAAAAAAAAAAAAAAAAAAAAAAAAAAAAAAAAAAAAAAAAAAAAAAAAAAAAGAAACTGATCTCTTTACTAAGAAGCACACTGGGTAAGAGGCTTAAATTTCGTAAGTCACACCACAATTTCTCCTGAGTCTCCATTTCCTTCCTTTCTTCTGTTTCTCTGGTTGTGGTGGTGTGCGCGGGTCAATGTGGCTGTCGGGAGAGGGTATAGGTGATGTGTGGGTGAATGTATCTGGATGGGTGTGGACGTGTGTGGGGTACATGTGTGAAGGGGTGCACAGCAAGCACAAAAGCTAGAAAGGATGACGACAGATGTCTTCCTCTACTCCCTTCAGTCAGGGTCTCTCACAAAAACTGAAGCTTACCATTTCAGTGAAGTCCCAGGGTCCCACCTGTCTCTGCTTCCCATGACTGTGTTTATCGATTTGTATGGCCACATTTACCCTTTATATGGGTGCTGAAGGCTAAAACTTGGGTCCTCATGGCTACACAAGCACTCCTCCACTAAGCCATCTCCTCAAATCCCTCATTGACCTTTAACCCCCAACCTCCTTAAATTGAAGTGCTCCTTTTTAGGAAGAAAGTTGAATACCTCTGAAAATCCAGGAAACAAAAAAAAGAAATGGTTTTGGTTCATGTGCCACTAACAAAGCTGCCTGTCTTCTCACATAAGAACTCATTTTATGTCCTTGCCCTTGCCTCACTTAGGAAAATGGGGAAAATGTATATAACATCCATTGTGAAGTTCCAATTGGCCGTATATCTCAGCCTGAAGGAGAGGACAAAGCTGGAAAGTGCTGGAAATATTATTTTAAAGGTGTTACTTTTGTTTATGTTGCATGTTTAATTCTGTGAAGCTATGAGTCTTTGCCTGTCTAAAACACCTGATGTCTAATAAAGACCTGAATGGCCAATAGTTAGGCAGGAGAAAGGATAGGCAGAGAAAATATATAGGAGAAAAACTGGGAGAAGGGTTTGGAGAAGTAGCCGAGAAGGACATCGGGGCAGCCACCCAACTACATAGCAATCCACGGAGTAAGAGTGAGAAAAGGAAAGCCCGAAGGCAAAACTAGATAGGGTAATTTAAGAAAAGTGGGCAGTAGCCAGGCAGCGGTGACGCCTGTAAGTCCAGTACTTGGGAGGCAGAGGCAAGCGGGTCTCTTTTGAGTTCAAGGCCAGCCTGGTCTACAGAGCAAGAGCAAGTTCCAGGACAGGCTCCAAAGCCACACCTAAAGCTAAAGAAGAAGGAGGAGAAGGGAAGAGGAAGGAGAAGGAAAAAAAGAAAAGCAGGCAAGAAACAAGCCAAGCTAAGGCTGGATGGCTACAACTAAAAACAAAACTCCACGTGTGATTCATTTGGGAGCTGGGTGACAGGTCCCCCCAAGAGTCCAAAGAGCATAATAACATCATCTTACTATAGGAAAGAGTTCAAGAGGGGCATAGGGGAAAACAGTAGGCTTCCTGTAGAATATGTGGGGTAACAAATAAGGGTGCTGCACCCTAAATGGAGGACAAGAATAAGGTTTTAAGATGCCAAGTCTGTTGACAGTACACTACTAGCACATCACTAGGAGAGATACTTTTGAGTTTTCTGGAATAGTAAATGGCAAGAACTCATCTATTTATAGGCTAACTTAAAATATTTTAGTTATTAATTTTAATTTTTTTTTTTTGGTTTTTCGAGACAGGGTTTCTCTGTGGCTTTGGAGCCTGTCCTGGAACTAGCTCTGTAGACCAGGCTGGTCTCGA
>NW_004949208.1:629668-631287 GCF_000317375.1 Microtus ochrogaster | reverse complement strand
CTGGGATTAAAGGCGTGCGCCAGTTGCCCAGCTAGCTATTAATTTTAAAAAAATCAATGACTAAGAACCAAAGAAGTAGCTAATAATACCAACAAGAGGCAAAGACAAAGGACCTTGTACTCCCTTGTATTCTAAGTGATGGGAATTTTTGGTGGTCTTTTGTTTTGTCTTGTTTTGAGACAGGGTCTCACTATATAGTTCTGACTGTCCTGAACTCTCTATGTATACCAGGCTGACCTCAAACTCACAGAGCTCTACCTGTCTCTGCCTTCCAAGTGCTAGGGTTAAAGATATGTACTACCATGCCTTGCTCAGGAGAACTCTGTGTGTATGTGTGTGTGTGTGTGTGTGCGCGCGCGCGCGCATGTTCACATTTGCATATCTGTCTGATGGAAAAAGCTTCAATAATAAATGAGATTAAATACTTTCCCAAGTAAGAGGTACATGGTGGATAGTGGTAAATATAACTGCCTTCCAAGAAAGAGAACAGTATTTGTAGGCAGAATTTTATATTCTCCAAATAAGAATAAAATGAGGCTGGGAGTAGTACATGCCTTTAATTCCAGCACTCAGGAGGCAGAGCCAGATAGATTTCTCTGAGTTTGGGGCCAGTCTTGTCTACATAGTGAGTTCCAGGTCAGCCAGAGCTACACAGTTAAGACCCTGTCCCAAGAAAAAATAAAATGGATAAAATATTATAAAATGTTAGCAAAATCACTCATATAAACATTGAGAGATATTAGAAATATATTAAAAAGTGATTCATTAGGTATTCCTGACTATCACGTCTGGTGTGAATATAAAATAATGCAGTCCCTTTTTAAACAGGGTAGGAGAGTTGCAAACAGAATTACCATACAAGTCAACAATTCCAATCCTCTAAGGTCTGCAAGAGAACACATCTATTCACAAAAATACATATGTGAGTGTTCATAGCCACATTATAGTAACAGCAAAAAGAAAAACAACCTGGAGGCCGGGCGATGGTGGCACATGCCTTTAATCCCAGTACTCGGGAGGCAGAGGCAGGTGGATCTCTGTGAGTTCAAGACCAGCCTGGTCTACAGAGCTAGTTCCAGGACAGGCTCCAAAGCTACACCTAAAGCTAAAGAAGAAGGAGGAGAAGGGAAGAGGAAGGAGAAGGAAAAAAAGAAAAGCAGGCAAGAAACAAGCCAAGCTAAGGCTGGATGGCTACAACTAAAAACAAAACTCCACGTGTGATTCATTTGGGAGCTGGGTGACAGGTCCCCCCAAGAGTCCAAAGAGCATAATAACATCATCTTACTATAGGAAAGAGTTCAAGAGGGGCATAGGGGAAAACAGTAGGCTTCCTGTAGAATATGTGGGGTAACAAATAAGGGTGCTGCACCCTAAATGGAGGACAAGAATAAGGTTTTAAGATGCCAAGTCTGTTGACAGTACACTACTAGCACATCACTAGGAGAGATACTTTTGAGTTTTCTGGAATAGTAAATGGCAAGAACTCATCTATTTATAGGCTAACTTAAAATATTTTAGTTATTAATTTTAATTTTTTTTTTTTGGTTTTTCGAGACAGGGTTTCTCTGTGGCTTTGGAGCCTGTCCTGGAACTAGCTCTGTAGACCAGGCTGGTCTCGA
>NW_004949208.1:626979-629568 GCF_000317375.1 Microtus ochrogaster | reverse complement strand
CCCGATAACTGATCAGAGTTAAATGAAATATGCATGTTTAAATAATGGAAACTACTTGACATGAAAAGAGTGCAATACTTACAAACGTGCTGCAGAATGAAAGACCCTAAAACCACCCTGCCAAGTGTAGGAAGCCAGGCATAAAAGATGGCACATTCTAGTCTTCATTTGCATGAAATATCCTGAATGGCAACCCTGTCTCGAAAAACCAAAAAAAAAAAAAAAAAAAAAAAAAGTAGAGGACAACATTCTGACTTGATGTGTGTCATTCTGGGACAGCCTATTACTTACTACAGGGCCACATTCCTAAATTCTTACACACTGGTTTCCAGTTCTCAAGTTCTCCCACTGATGACACTTCTAGTTCCAGTGATAACCTGATGCTAGTGTGTCCCTCAGATAGAGGCAGATAAAGTAGTTTAGTAACTGCTTAGGGTCAGAAAGAAAGGGTAATAAGACAGATAAAGAGAACATGATTTCTGTTATGGTGATTAAAAATGTTATTAAATATGTGGTGATGAGCTGGGCAGTGGTGGTGGAAGCCTTTAATCCCAGCATTTGGGAGGCAGAGGTGGGTGGGTGGATCGCTGAGTTTGAGGCCATCCTGGTCTACAGAGCGAGTTCCAGGACAGCCAGAGATAAACATAGAAACCCTGTCTCAAGAAACAAAACAAAAGAAGCTGACTGGCCAACAGCTGGACTGGTAGAGGTTAGGAAGGACTTGCAGACAAAAAGAGCAAGCAAAGAAGAAGCGGGGGGGGGGGGAATCTCAGAATCACAAGGAGATGCAGAGAGGAGATGAATTTGCTGTACTAAGAAAAGATAACAAGGCATGTGGCAGAGTGTAGATAAGAAATATGGGTCAATTTTAAAATGTAAGAGTTAGCTAGTAACAAGCTTGAATTATTGGGTTATCATTTATAATTAATAATAAGTCTCATTATGGTTATTTGGGAACAAAAGAGAAACTCATCTATAAGCTACCCAGGTTTCATTCCCAGCACCATAAGTTACCTATCTGTGACTCCAATCCTCAAGGAGCTAATACTGAGTACCTCTTCAGGAATACGGTTCATGCCTTAGTCAGGGTTCCTATTGCTGTGTAGAGACACCATGACCATGGCAACTCTTATAAAGTCAACATTTAATTGGAGTGGCTCGCTTGTAGTTTCAGAGGCTCAGTCCATTATCCTCATGGCAGGGACAATGGCAGTGTACAGGCAGACATGGTGCAGGAGCTGAGAGTTCTACATCTCACAGACAACAGGAAGTCAACTGACTGTCACACTGAGTGAAGCCTGAGAAAAAGAGACCTCAAAGCCTGCCCCACAGTGAACTTCCTCCAACAAAGTCATACCTCCTAATAGTGCCACTTCCTTTGGGGGTCATTTTCTTTCAATCTACCATAGCTCACATACATACATACATACATACATACATACATACACACACACACACACATAGGCAAAATACTCATACACATAAAATAAAAAAAAAAAGAAAAATACCAAAAAAGCATTGGTTTTAACTACTCAAAGGATCTCAAGTGCCTACTATATACACACTTTTCTTATTTAAACACAAAATTTCAATTTTTCTAGAGACGCATGTTTTTACATTGGGGAGAGGCATGGCCCTGAGTAGAGGTCAAAGAACAATTTACAGGAGTTGGTTCTTTCCCCATCGTGCAGGTCCCAGGCTGACTGACACCAGGTTGCCAGGCTTGGTGGCCTTTCCCTGCTGAGTCATCTTTTCAGCATCACATTTCTGTTTTTAAAACAGGGCCTCATGTAGCCCAGGCTGGCCTTGAACTCCTAGTTCTTGAACTACTGCTTTTACTTCCTGGGATCATAGACATGTGTCACCACACACCAAATTTCATTTCTTAAACATAAAAGTCCTTTAAGGGGGCTGGAGAGATGGTTCAGAGGTTAAGAGCACTGACTGCTCTCAGAGGTCCTGAGTTCAATTCCCAGCAACCACATGGTGACTCACAACCATTTGTAATCAGATCTGGCACTATGTTCTGAAAAGTGTATATATAAATAAATAAACAAATTTTTTAAAAAAGTCTTTTAAGGAACCACCTGTTCTATTTACTTATCTGTAGAATTTACTCTAAAGGAATAATTCTATGATTCTACCGTAAAACTATAGTTTCTAGATTTTATGTTTTAAGAAAATATCAACATACACTTCTAATTTTTTTAGATTTATTTTATAATTGTTTTGTTTGCACGTATGTTATGTCTGTACATCAGGTATGTGCCAGATACCCACAGAGTTCAGAACAGGACATCAGATCCCCTGGAACTGGAGTTACAAACAGTTAAGAGCCACCATGTGAGTGCTGGGAACCAAACCCAGATCCTCTGGGAGAACAGCATGTACTCTTGACCACTGAGCCATCTCTCCAGCCTCAACACGTACTTTGTACTCTATAACATTTTGCTAATTCAGTCTGAAAGTTTCCAAGTATTTGCATAAAGTAGAGGACAAGCCGGGCGGTGGTGGCGCACGCCTTTAATCCCAGCACTCGGGAGGCAGAGGCAGGCGGATCTCTGTGAGTTCGAGACCAGCCTGGTCTAC
>NW_004949208.1:616855-626879 GCF_000317375.1 Microtus ochrogaster | reverse complement strand
CCCGATAACTGATCAGAGTTAAATGAAATATGCATGTTTAAATAATGGAAACTACTTGACATGAAAAGAGTGCAATACTTACAAACGTGCTGCAGAATGAAAGACCCTAAAACCACCCTGCCAAGTGTAGGAAGCCAGGCATAAAAGATGGCACATTCTAGTCTTCATTTGCATGAAATATCCTGAATGGCAACCCTGTCTCGAAAAACCAAAAAAAAAAAAAAAAAAAAAAAAAGTAGAGGACAACATTCTGACTTGATGTGTGTCATTCTGGGACAGCCTATTACTTACTACAGGGCCACATTCCTAAATTCTTACACACTGGTTTCCAGTTCTCAAGTTCTCCCACTGATGACACTTCTAGTTCCAGTGATAACCTGATGCTAGTGTGTCCCTCAGCATCCAGCCCAGGTTACTTACACAAGATGCTGATCCCGGATCTTACGCAGCTGGATCAGGTCAGGTTTGATGCTATTCATTTTTTTATCTATTTCCCGGTTGTCCAAAGCTTGTTTCTTCAAGTCCTGCTCTAGACGCACTTTGCTATCATGAATCTCACCAAGACGTGACTTCAACTTATCAAAATTCATCATAATTCTGTGAAAGTAGGACATATTAAAGCTAAAATAACAACAAAAGCAGAAGGGTCAAGAAGCATAAGCAGGGTCCTAATATCTTGTTGGGTTTGTTGGTCTGAGACAGGGTCTCACAAGCTACACAGGCTGGTCTTGAATTCCTGGGCTCAAGCAAACCTCTTGCCTCAGCTGAAATTATAGGTACGTGTCACCATTCTCAGCTACTAGTGTAAGAGCATGACTATGAGAGACACAGGCGTTGGGCTATATTGGGGGGAAAGCCACCATATTTATCCTTAGTGAGTTTGCAATTGAATGGAAATGTTATACCTGGATCAGGACAGATACCACATGAACACTTACACAACACCCCTTAATGGAATGAAACACTGAGGAAGACTTTTCTGGAAAAGATTATGTCTAGTCTAAATCCTACAGGATGGGTAAAAATTAAGAACTTACAGGGATAAGAGAAAACACATAAAAAGAAGAGATTCCAGTTGGTAACATTCATTACTCTGAACAACCAGCAGTTCCACACAACATGGCTGCGCAACTTGAGGGGTATAAACAAACAAGACAGAAACCAGAAATAAAAAAAAGTTTTATTTGATTACTCACTGGGATATATTAAGCACACTCACCGTTCAATCTCTTTCTCATTCCCCTCTCTGCGAAATCGCTCAATATAGTCTTTACTGTATTGTTCTTGGGTGTGACACTGTTCCTCGAATATTTTAATAGTTTCATTAAATGCTTCAATTGCAGTCCTCTTCATCTGTATTTCCTACATGAGGAAAAGAAACAATGCATACTTTATAACATTTCTGACTAGAATCCCAGCACTCAGGAGGCAAGAAGTAGGAGGATCAGGAGTTCAAGGACAGCCTCCTCTACAAAGCAAGCTCAAGGCAGCTTTAGCTAAATGATACTCTGTGGAGGAAGGTCATTGGTTAATTAAATAAAGAAGCTGCTTGCCCTGATAGGTTAAAACATAAGGTGGGAGGAGTAAACAGAGCAGAATGCTGGGCGGAAGAGGAAGTGAGGTAAGACACCTCAGACAGAGACTCGACAGCTCTCCTCTCGGGGGCAGACGCCTCAGAGAGACACGATGCTCCACTCTTGCAGGCAGAGGCGAGAGCTCTGCTCTCTGAGGCACACGCGATGAAGCTCCGACCCAGGATGGACGTAGGCTAGAATCTCCCTGGTAAGCCACCTTATGGGCTACAGCAGATTATTAGAGATGGGCTAGTCCAGGTGCGAGAGTTAGCCTAGAAGAGGCTAGATAGAAATGGCCAAGCAGTGATTAAATGAATACAGTGTCCGTGTAATTATTTCGGGTAAAGCTAGCCGGAGGCAGCCGGGGTGCGGTCGGGGTGCTGGGGACGCAGCCCCGCCGCTCCTATAATTACTACAAGACTCCATTTCAAAATACACACACTTTGTATTTTTATAATCTTGATCTTAAAATAAATCATGTAATTTTGATTATAATCCCTTATCAGACCAGTCATGCAGACTAGAGGTGTGGCTCAGTAGAAGAGTAAGGTCTAGCAAATAAAAGGGCCTGGATTCAGTCTCTAGCATGGGTAGAGGTGGTGGGGGAACTGGAGATGAATCTCAATTGTTAAGATCTTTTCTAGCATATACAAAGTGCTGGGTTTGATTCCTAGTACCCAGCATGGTAGCACATGTAATCCCAGCACTTAGAAGGTAGAATCCCAAGGATCAGAAATTAAAGGTCATGACTGGTTACACAGTAAATTCAAGGCCAGTCTGGATTATATGGCACCCTATCTCAAACAATCAAAAAGAATTAAGACCCTATATCAGGGCAAAACAGCCCTTTATTCAACCCTTCTCATGTAAAACATTTCAGATTATAAAATAAATTAAAAGAACCATTACCTGAGATATGGTTAAGGAACCACAGAAGTGGCTATGAGTTGCCCACGACTTCAAGGGTCGTTTTACTGTGTACCAATTATTACAGTACTAATCCCTA
Organism: Microtus ochrogaster; assembly: GCF_000317375.1. Taxonomy (NCBI): domain Eukaryota; kingdom Metazoa; phylum Chordata; class Mammalia; order Rodentia; family Cricetidae; genus Microtus; species Microtus ochrogaster. The sequence continues at coordinate 624,299 of NW_004949208.1, read as the reverse complement.
AGAGCTAACTGGAAGAGTGACTGGACAAGTGAGGAGTTCATCCACTAACATGCAGTCTCATTCCTAGGAGGCTGTGGAACCTATTTATTATCACTCTCATCAGTAACTGCATGCAGAATTTCCAGATTCATCACTAGTCTGATTAGAAGAAAAAAAGCAGAGTATCTGCTAACATTAGATGTACAAAGATGAAACCCAAAAGCTCTACAAAACAGACTTACTAACTTCAAGGATAGAGTAATGTCTCTCATACATTCTGATGACCTCTGAGGATAGCAAGGTTTTAAAAATAATTTTATGTTTTATTATTTTTATTTTATGTTTTATTTATTTGTTTTTGTTTGGGGTTTTTTGCTTGTTTTTTGTAAGACAGGGTTTCTCTGTGTAATAGTCCAGTCCTAGAATTCGCTTTGCAGACCAGGCTGGCCTCAAACTCACAGAGATCCATCTGTCTCTGCCTTCAAAGTGCTGGAATTAAAGGCATAAGCGGGCACCACCCAGCTATTTTTTTGTGTGTCTATGCCCATGTGTACAACTTTCCTGAATATTTATAATTCTATTAATTCTCTTACAAGTAGGATAGGTTTTCTACTACCTCATATTTACTGACTTCAATTAATGGTCCCTGAGAACACACTACACAAGTACTACCTGATGGATAATTAAGAGGCTTTGTGAAACTGAAGCTGTCCCCCGCGACTCAGAGCGCATTGACTTCTAAACTCTGCTTAGGTTTGGCTTCATGTCACAGTAGAAGAAACCAAATTAAGATAATTAAAAAAATAATTATATTATGGGGAGGCATGTTGCATGCCATGACATGCATGTAGAGGTCAGAGGACAACTTTGTAAAATTGATTCTTCCACTTTTTCATGGGGGTCAGAGTTCAAATGCAGGTCTCCAGGCTATTGTTGCAAGTACCTTTACCTGCTCAGCCATCCCTCTTGCCTTTAACTAATTTTGCTGTTGCTGTTTGGTTTTGTTTGTTTTTTAGATAGATCTCACTATGTTATTAGTTGCCCAGGCTGGCCACTAATCTCAAGTCCTCCTGCCTTAGTCTCCTATTGTTTGTGATCATATAAACCTAGCATAAACCTAGTAATATGTTACAGTTTTATTTTTTTGTTTTGTGACATGGTCTCTCATGTAGCCCAGACTGGCCTCCTCCATGTCCCTTAAAAAAAAAAAAAAGAGCAGACCTTCCAGGCATATCAACTGAACATGGCATTACAAGTTACAATAAGACTAGGTACAAACTTTTCTATTTAGACTGAACAAGACAACCCAGTAGGAGGAAAAGGGTCCCAAGAGCAGGCAAAAGACACATCCCCATTCCCACTGTTAGGAGCTCCACAAGAACACGAAGCTACACAACCATAACATATGCAGACAACCTAGCATACAGTCTCTGTGAGCCCCTATGAGTCCTGCTTAGCAGATCCTGTTGGCCATGCTCTCCTGGTTTCCTCAAGCCCTCTGGCTCCTATGAGAGTGATCATAGCAATGACTCCCAGGAATGGGGGATATGGAGCCTGAACTGCCCATCCTCTATAACCAGACAAGGCTGGAAAGCAGTGGGACAGGGACACCAACCTAGCCACAGAACTCTGACCTACAATCTGTCCTGCCTGCAAGATGTGCTGCTGGGGCAATGGCGGTGTAGAACTTGTGACTGGTCCAATCTGAAGCCCTGTCATGAGAGGAAGCCCATACCTGACACTGCCTGGATGTACAGGAACAGAGGCTGGACAGCCCAGAGACCCAGGACAGAACAAAACATGGCTATCAGAAAAAATAAGTCAATGAAATGATTCCTGATGATATTCTGCTATACTCTAATACAGTGCCTGGTCCAACTGTCATCACAGAGGTGTCACCCAGCAACTGATGGGAGCAGATGCAGAGACCCACAGCCAAACATTAGGCAGAGCCAGGGAAACCCCACAGAAGAGGGGGAGGAAAGTCTGTTGGAGCCAAAGGGTTGAGGACACTTATTTATTTTTACCATGTGTGTACCTGGTGTCTAGACCTTAATTTCCAGTCTCAACATCTTTCACTTTGGCACTCCAGACGGCTTAACTGTGATGAGCTAGTATGTGATGGCAGAAGGGAGAAAAAGATATTAAGACTTTTACAGCCAGGCAGTGGTGGCGCATGCCTTTAATCCCAGCACTCGGGAGGCAGAGGCAGGCGGATCTCTGTGAGTTCGAGACCAGCCTGGTCTACAGAGCTAGTTCCAGGACAGGCTCCAAAGCCACAGAGAAACCCTGTCTCGAAAAAAAACAAAAACAAAAAAAAAAAGACTTTTACATACTGAATCCATTAAAGTGATCAACTTATATGGATGGTAAAATAGCCACTCATAATATAAGGTTTTATAGTTAGTAAATTATGGGATTTTTCTCTCAGGGCTAGAGAGCAAAACCAGGAAACTACATATGATAAATAAGCATTTTCTCAATGACTTGTACCCCAAGTATTGTCTCTTTTATTTTATGTGACTTGAAAAGAAAATGTAAAAAATAATCATTAATAGGCATAAAACATTTAAAAATGTAATCTTGGACAGTATATAACAAAGGGACAGGGCATGCTGGCACAAACTTTTGATGTTAGCAGAAGTACACAGATCTCTGTGAGTTCAAGGCTAATCTGGTCTACATAGTGGGTCCAGGCTATCTAGGACTATATAGTGAGACACTGACTCAAAAAAAGTGGGAGACAAGCAGGGGCAGAGATACATAATAATAGTGTTTATATAACATTACAAAGATTTTTTTAACCATGAATTAACCCAATTATATACATACTAGGCATAATAAAGAATACTCTAAAATATAGATAATTCTTAGGTAAAAATATAATATTCTCCAAAATATATCACATTAGGCCATAAAACAAGTTTTAGTAAATTTTATCTTATTTTTTAGATTTATTTAATTGTATATGTATGACTGTTTTGCATTTTTGTTGTCTGTGCACCACAATCATGCCTGATGCCTTCATGTAAGGGGAAAGCATCAGATTTACAAAACAGTTACAAATGGTTGTGAACCAACATGTGGGTGCTGGGAACCAAACCCAAAGCCTTTGCAAGAACAAGTGCTCTTAAATGTTGAGCCATCTCTCTAGCCCCAGGTTTTTATCATACAGAGGATCTCCTATGATCCACAGTGAAAAGAAAGTAGAAATCAATCATAGAAGAAAAACTAAAAAGTAACAAATATTCAGAAACTAAATAACATGCTGTTAAACAACTAATGGCTCAAAAAATAAATGACAAAGGCCAGCCAGGTGTGATGATGTATCCTTTAATCCCAAAAGGCTTGTGGGGCAACAGTAGATAGATCTCTGTAAGCTCCAGGCTACCCTTGTTCTAGGCTAGCCAGGACTACATAGTGAGACCACCTCATACAATAACAACAATAATAATGATAATAATAAATAATAATAAAAGACAGGTGATATTAGAAAATGCCTTGTGATAAATGAAACCTAAGCAATTCATTAGAAAGTTTATGGGATATGGCAAAAGCAGTATTCAGAGAATTTCATACATATAAAGACCTATGATTAAAAAGGGTAGAGAGAGACTGGGGGTGAAAAGGGTCAATAGATGTGCTAGTTCCTTTTATTAGCCTGACACAAGGTAGGGCCATCTCAGAAAAGACAACCTCATTGAGAAAATGCTTGCATCACATTCACATGTGTTGTGGATTAAGATCATTGTTAAATAAAAGCAAACTGGCAGATAGCTGGGCAGGAAGAAACTAGGGGAGCCAGCCTGATACAGAATGCTGGGAAGAGGAAGGGCAGAGTCAGAGAGTCGCTGGCAAGCACAGAGAAGCAAAATGAGAATGCCATGTTAAGAAAAGGTACTAAGCCATGTGGCAAAGTATAGATAAAAAATATGGGTTAATATAAGTGTATGAGTTAGCAAGTAACAAGCCTGAGCTATTGGCCAAGCATTTACAAGTAATATTCAGCCTCCAAGTCAACTATATGGGAAGAAGCCACTGAGACCTGGCAGTTGGGAGAGAAAGGGTCAGGAGAGAAATGTAATCTGCAGAACTATAGGAAAGTCTGTGGATCATTTTCTAGATGAATAATTGATATGGGCAGACCCCGCCCACTGTGAGTAGTACCACTCCTGAACAGTTGTCCTGAGTTGTCAAAGAAAGCTAACTGAGCAAGCCATGCGGAGCAAGTCAGAAAGCAGCATCCTGCAGGTCTCTGCTTCAGCTCCTGCTGACTTCCCTTGAGGATGGACTACAACTGTAAACTGAAACAGTCTCTTCCTTCCCAAGTTGTTTTTGGCCATGCGCTTTATCTGAGTAAAAGAGAGCAAACTGACAGTGGGTAAATAGGCCCAGCAATTTCTGACCTGCAGAAGTGCACAGTGGCACTAGGATCCTCACACATACTAATTGCAAGTTATTTTAAAAGAGGAAGCATCTCAAATCAATAATCTAACTGGATGACTTAAGGAACCAGGAAAAAAGAAAAATGCAAAACAAGGAGAAGGAAAGAAACAATAAAGATTAGAGAAAGGCAGCAAAACAAGGAATGGTGGCACACGTGTAATACCAGGACCCAATACAGAGGCAGAAGGCACAGGGATTCAGTGTCACCTTCAACTACACTGGGCTAAATGAGACAGGGTCTCAAAGAAACAGAAACAAAAAAGGAAAGAAGAAAGTAAGTAAAGAGAGGTAGGAAAAGAAACCCTGTCTCCAAAAACATTAAAAAAAGAAAAAGAAAAAAAGACTCAAAGAAGGGTCATTACTACAAACTCTATAAAATAAACAGAAATAAAGACTTTAAAGCAGAAAACCTCAGGCTGGAGAGATAGCCATGTGGTTAACAGCATTTACTGTTCTTGACAAAGACCTACATTTGATTCCCAGCACCCATGATGACTCACAGCCATCCATAACTCCAGTTCTGATGGCCTCTTCTGACCTCTATCACCAGGTATGCACGGGGTGTACAAACAAAAACGCAAGCAAAACACTCATACACATTTGATAAATTTGTCTTAAAAAGCATAAAACTGCCAGGTGGTGATGGCACATGCCTTTAATCCCAGCACTTGAGAGGCAAAGGCAGGTGGTTTTATATGAGTTCAAGACCAGCCTAGTCTATAGAGCGAGTTCCAGGACAGCTAGGGCTGTTATACAGAAAAACCCTGTCTTGAAAAACTAAAAGGAAAAAAAAAGAAAGAAAAAAGAAAAAAAGCATAAAACAAGCCAGGTGAGATGGCACACCTTTAATCCCAGCAGCAGACGGATCTCTGAGTTTGAGGCCAACCTGATTTACAGAGTGAGCTCCAGGTCAGCCAGAGCTACACAGAGAAACCCTGGGAGGGGGCTTCCTTTTCCTTCCTAGTCTTCCTTTCTTTTACTAGAAATATGACAATAATGGCTCATGTTAGATTCAAGGAGAGCATAAAACAGAAAATCCCAAGAATCATGATGAAACAGCATTGTACTGCCCATATGGACAAAAATTTATTTCTATCTCAAGAATTTGTCATTTTGTTAATTTTTATAATTTACAACTATTTGTTGAGTATTACCTAATTTTAAAAAAAGTTTGGAGACAGTTACCATGTATCCCAGATAAGTTTCCAGCTGGCTACTTGAATTTCTGATCCTCCTGCTTCCAGATCCCCAATGCACCACCACACCCTGCTTTCCGTGATGCAAGGATCTCACTCGATAGGCCAAGAGTGTGCACTCTACCAGTTAAGCCACATTCCGCAGCCCTAGTTAACACAGCTAGAAAATTCCACCTTTGACAACAACAAATTGAGTGGGAGTCTCTGTATCACCAAACTCTCCCACGGCAGTTCAGATGGGAGGAGAGCAGACATCCATCAGGCTGTCCTCACACGGGGCTCTCACCTGAGACGTCCTAGTGTACTCCTCATACAGCCGGTCATACTCTCTGCTCTTCTCCTGGTACTGCGAGTGGAACTCCTGCAGGTTCCTGCCTACTGCATCAATGTTATCTTCTTTTACCAGCTGATCCTACACAGGCAGACAACAACAAAATGAACAACAGTGTTAGTTCTGACATGCTTTTCCACGTCTATTTACATTCAAATTATATTTCAATTTCAGAAGTTACTGTTTACTACAAAGCACCAAAAACACATTTGACTTTATGAGAATTTTGTTTTGTTCTGTTTCTTGAGACAGAGTCTCACTGTGCAACCCAGGCTGGTCTGGAGTTCATAGCATTCCTCGCCTTTCTAATGCTGGAATTAAAGATACGCACCACCCATCCATCTGACAAGAAAAATACTCTTTAGTGACAATGAGATCAGATTTTAAGTCAGGTAAAAGTATTTTATTTTAAAAATTAAGAAATAAGGGGCTAGAGAAATGGCTCAGTGCTTAAGAGCACTGGCTGCTCTTCCAGAGAACCTGGGTTTGATTCCCAGTACCCATATGGTGGCTCACAGCCATCTCTAACATCAGTTCCTGGGGATCCAATCCTCTTCTGGATTCAGTAGGCATCATGCTCATGTATAAATGCACAGACATACAGGCAGGCAAAAACAAAGTAAAATATAACAAAACTTTAAAAAAAGAAATAGTACTGGAGGGATTGGAGAGATGGTTCAGTGGTTGGGAGCACTTGTTGCTCTTTCAGAGGACCCAAGCTCATTCCCAGCACCCACTTCCAGCAGTTTACAACTATCTGTAACTCTAACTTCAGGAGAGGTCTGTCATGTCTTCCAGCAGTTTACAACTATCTGTAACTCTAGCTTCAGGAGAGGTCTGTCATGTCTTCTGGCCTTTGCAGGCACAGGCACACAGGCACAAGGGCACGCGCGTGCACACACACAGAGTTTTAAATTAAAGAAGGAAGGAAGGAGGGAAGGAAGGAAGGAAGATAGGTATAGGGCTGGAGAGATAGCTCAGTCTGTAAAGTACTTTTTACATAAACATGAAAACCGGAATCTGATTCTCAGCTCCAAAGTATAAACTGAGGTTTTGTGCCACATGCTTAAATCCCACTGCTAGAGAGGTAGAAATGGGTAGATCCCTGTAGCTCAAGGGTCATCCAATCTAGGCTAATCAGTAAACTCCAGGATCCAATGAGAGACCCTGACTCAAAACAAAAAGGTGGGTAACTCCTGAGGACTAACACCCAAGTATGACCACTGGTGTCAACATACATCCTCCCCTGTTGTAGGATATTAGTTGAAGAAGTTACATTCATTTATACTGTGAAATATTTGTTTAATGATGCAAAGATGTGTTGTATTCTTTTATGTTGCATTTGTTGAACTCTGTGAAGCTGTGTTACTTTGCCTGTCTAAGACATCTGATTGGTCTAATAAAGAGCTAAACAGCAAAGAGCTGAACAGCAAAGAGCTAGGCAGAAGGATGACAGGCAGGACTGGCAGGCAGAGAAAATAAATAGAAGGAA
>NW_004949208.1:606698-616590 GCF_000317375.1 Microtus ochrogaster | reverse complement strand
AGCCCAGAGGCAAAAGGCAGACAGGCTAATTTTAAAAAGCTGCCTAAAAATAAGACTCCGTATATTTATTCAGGACCTATGTGGTGGGCCCCCAAAGAGTAAAAAACAAAACAAAACACAACTCACTCGCCTCTTGCACTCACTCATTCACGCACACACATACGCACAGGTGAGAAATGATAACAAAATCTAAAATCCTAGAACTCAGGAGAAGGGGCAGGATGATCAGAAATTTAAGGTCGCCATCAGTTACATGGCAATTTCAAAGTCAACATACCTACTACATAAAACCCTATTTCAAACCACAGAAACAAAAAAAAACCCACTAAACTTAAATACCTAAAAATGCTACTTAGGAAATATGTCTTTTTTTTTTCTTTTTTTGGTGAGATAGGGTTTCACATAGCCCTGCTGGGCTGGAACTCACAGAGATCCACCTGCCTCTGCGGGATTAAAGGCAAGCACTACCATACCCAGGATTAATTAGGAAAATAAATATAAACTAGTCTTTTTAACCAATAAGCCTGATAAATAGAATAAAATTATATGAAATAATGCTATGAGATCGTCTATGGTCATACCTGTTGGTACCTGGACACTGGGTACATCAGCTTCACATCAAGTTTGGGATTGTACTGAGCAAGAGACTCATGGTGATAGTGGTTAATGAGCTCCACCACAGAGTTAAATGTCAGGGGGTCAGAAAAGCCATATTTACCATCCCGATGATAGATCTTTATCAATTTATTATTTCCTCCCTTCCTGTGAACAACAAAACAATAACTGTAGCATTTTCCCCAGAATTCTCTTAAAACAATTTCATATAAAGATATAAAATTTTAATTCACGTCAAATATTATTATGCTAGTAAGCTTAGAGGTAGTAAATCAGCATATATTAACAATAAGTTTGCAAGTATACATTCCTTTTTGTTGTTGTTTGTTTTTTTGAGACAGGATTTCTCTGTGTAGCCCTGGCTGTTCTGGAACTCACTTTGTAGACCAGAGATACTCCTGCCTCTGATTCCCAAATTCTGGGATTAAAGGTGTGCACCACCACCACCTGGTATATATTATTTTCTTACCTACTTTTCTTTCTTTTTTTTTTTTTGATTTGTTTTGTTGTGCGTTTTGACAACACAAAGTCTCTCTGTAGCAATGGTTGTCCTAGAACTTGTTCTGTGGATCAGACTTGTCTTGAACAACAACAGAGATATAGCTGCCTTTTCCAAGTGCAGGGCCAATACACCTGGCCTTTCTTTCTTTCTTTCGTTTTTTTTTTTCCTATTTGTTTTGGGTTTAGTTATTAAAAATCAACACATGTAGGTTGGACGTGGTAGTGCACATCTTTAATCCTAGGCCTCTGGGTCCCAGGGCACCTTGTACAGAGAGTTCCAGGACAGCCAGGAATACATAGATCCTGTCTCAAAAACAAAATCAAGCAAAAAACCCAAACTATACAACATTCGGTATCAAAAAAATTAGCTCAAAATATTACTTAAAAATAACAAAAACATAAGAAAATTATTTCTTTTGGTTATTTTGTGAATTCTTTTTTTGTCATGGAGAACAAAAACAGTCTCTTAGGGCAGCTCTATCCAAGCAGAAACAGAAGCCAGCTCCGTATAAAGAGAACTATAAATGTCTGTCTCAGTATCACCAAAACACTCAAGGTTACTACAGATAGAATTTGATGCTTAAGTAGCTCAGACCACCTTTATTGAGTCAAACCCAAACAATCCCTTAAAAGAGCACTCTTAAGAGCACGTGTGGTAGCACATGCCTATAATACGAATACTTTGAAGGAGGGCCACAAGCGTGAGGCTGGTATGTCTGGGCTACGAGGCAAGACCTTGCCCCATAAAAGAAAGCCAAAGAGAAGAAAATAAAATAAAGGGAAATAAGAAAGAAGATAAAAAGAATTTCTAACTAAAATTAAAATTCTAATCAAAATGGCAATGTTTTTTTATAAGCCCCTGGAAGCATAATCTAAACTCTCATCAGGTTGATTCATTATATAATAGCAAAATACTGTGCTGCTCCCATCCAATTTTCTAGTAGCACCATGAAATGCAGGAGAGGTTTTATATTTCTTTATGCTATGCATTTATTATGTATGACAGATGATACACTGGGATTTGCAAAAGACTAAACAAGATAGGTCTATGGGCTGGTTAAATCTCAAATCACCCAAGGCTTAAGTCAGTATCTGATGGATGATGAACTATTCCTATAAAATGCACATTAAAAGGGCTACTTAATCATTTGTGATTACTATAGATATATACCCACACATATACTGAAAATAAATCCAGGATGGTCTCTATTAAATTTCATTCAAATCAGCTGGCTGAACATCTGCAGAGGGCATGGGGGCCCAGTGCTCACAGAGAAGCACTAGGGAAACCAGGAATGTTAAACAAACAGGTATAACCTGTTTTCCACCCAGAAATCTGGGAATGGATGTTAATAACCTGGTGTGGTGGTTTGAATAAGAATGCCCCCATAGGCTCACAGATTTGAATGCTTGCACCAGAGAGTGGCACTATCTGAAAAGATTCAGAGGTGTGTCTTGTTAGAGGAAGTGTGTCAATGGAGTGAGCTGAGGTTTCAGAAGCCTCTGCCAAGCCTCTATCAACCCCAAAGCCTCTCTTTTCCTGCTGCCTACAGATTCAGATGTAGAACTCACAGCTCTGCCTGCATACTGCCATGCTCCCAACCATAATAATAGACTAAACCTCTGAAACTGTAAGCAAGCCCCAATTAAATGCTTTCTTTTATTAGAGTTGCTATGGCCATAGTGTCTCTTCACAGCAATAGAACACTGACTAAAACAACTGGTAATCTTTGCTATCTGTAGGGCCAGTCTTTTTTTTTAAGATGTATTTATGTATATGAGTGCTCTGTCTGAATGTTTGTCTACACACCATAACAGGGCATCAGATTCCATTCTAGATGGTTGTGAGTCACCGTGTGGTTGTTGGGAATTGAACTCAGGACCTCTGAAAAAGCATCCAGTCTTCATAACCGCTGAGCCATCTCTCCAGTCCCCTGTACGGTCTGTCTTAACCTGAATCCCCCAGACTATATTTGTTTATCACAGACTCTTCGTAGATCTGAGAAGCATTTCGGAGAAGCATTGCTTCTCAGTCATAAAACCCGTCCTTATGGAAGATGTCACATGTAATTTACAACAGCCTAAGTAACCTCTGTTATCTTAGGGCCAGGACACTCCTGACTCCCACAGGCATTGTGTTTACCTCAGTTATTCTCCCTAGGCCCTAATCTTGAGCACTGTTTCTAAATCAATGGACCCCATCATTTGGAAGAGGCCATATGTACTTTGTAAAGAGTTTTGATGTAAAGGCCAGGCAGTGGTGGCGCATGCCTTTAATCCCAGCACTCGGGAGGCAGAGGCAGACAAATCTCTGTGAGTTCAAGGCCAGCCTGATCTACAAAACTAGTTCCAGAACAGGCTCCAAAGCTACAGAGAAACCCTGTCTGGAAAAAACAACAAGAACAAAAAGTTTAGATGTAAACATGTCTTAAGCTTTGCTGTACGTGCAGAGCTGAGTCAATTATCATCAAGAAACTTTTTCCAAAATTGTGTTGTACTTCAATAGTCTAAATCGAACTGCCCAGGGTAAGACTCTTTAAGTTCAAACCAACACTGGCTACTAAGTCATGTTGACCCAAATTTCCTTCCTGCCTCACTCAGATGGTTTCTCTACTCTGCTGGCCCTCTTGTTTACAGACCCCACAAACATCTACTATGTACCAGGTTCTACACAAAGTGCTATGGACTCAATAACAAACAAGCCATATACAGCCCATACTCTCACAGAACTTAAAAGTCTGTATGTCTGTGGTTTGGGGAGGAGAGGGTTGCATTCTGATTTTTGAGTTGTGAGGTTTTTTTTTTTGTTTTGTTGTTGTTGTTGTTTGGGTTTTGGCTTTTTGAGACAGAGTTTTATACTGTCACCCAGGTTGGCTTGAAATGTGCTGTGTAGATAAAGTTGGCCTCAAATTTGTGGCAATCCTCTTCCCTCAGGCTAAAAATAGAAAATTAAAGAAGGGTTACAGAGACAGCTCCTCAGGTATGGGTCCTTGCCACCAATACTGACAACTTCAGCTCAATCCACAGAACCTACTTAGTAGAAGGAAAAAACCAGCACCCATAAGTTGCCCTTTGACCTCCATAAGCACACTATGGCATACAGACAAACACACACACACACATATGCACACACAAAGAAATTTTAGAAAGTAAAAATACAAATAAAGTTCCAGGATACATAGTAACACCATCTTTAAAAAAACAAAGAAACAGGGCTGGAGAGCTGGCTCAGAGGGTAAAAGCATTGCCTGCTCTTCCAAAGGTCCTGAGTTCAATTCCCAGCAACCACATGGTGGCTCACAACCATCTGTAATGAGGTCTGGTGCCCTCTTCTGGCCTGCAGGCATACACACAGACAGAATATTGTATACGTAATAAATAAATGAATATTTTTTCGAGACAGGGTTTCTCTGTGGTTTTGGAGCCTGTCCTGGAACTAGCTCTTGTAGACCAGGCTAGTCTCGAACTCACAGAGATCCGCCTGCTTCTGCCTCACAAGTGCTGGGATTAAAGGCATGTGTCACCAGTGCCTCTTCCTTCTTAATACATCATTCTCCCATGACTCTGATGATGTTACTCTATGCTTTTACTTTCTCAAACTATTCCTCTTCAGTCTGCTTTCTGGCTATATAATTATTCTCTTTTTAACAAACTGTCAGGTGGGGAAGTATCTCAAAGGTTAAGAGCACTGGCTGCTCTTCCAGAGGTCCTGAGTTCAATTCCCAGCAGCCACATAGTGGTTCACAACCATCTATGGTGAGACCTGGTGACCTCTTCTGGCCTGCAGGCATACGTGCAGGCAGAACACTGTACATAATAAATAAACTTATAAATAATTGTCTCTAGCTTGTTTCCCTTCTAATTTCAAATCTCACCTTCATTGATTACTCTGTCTGACAATGAAGTCAACCACAGTATGGTCTTTGCATTTGTCAGAGTCATTGCATCTTCCCCCAAATTGCTGGGTTTGTTTTTTTGTTCCCTCCCCTGGGGACACCTATCTGGCTGGCGATTTTTAATCCTTCAGCTCTCAGGGATCATCACCTCAAAAGTCCTCCTTAAACTCCTTCCCGTATTCACCAGCACATCATGCTCCCTGTGCAGTATTTCACAGGCTATGAAGTCATTTTATTTCACTTCTTTTTTTTTTAATGAGCTTATTTCGTCTTCCTAAGTTCACTCCCTTTCTCTCACCAAGAATAAAAACATGACAAGAGGGCATATCATGTCGTCATTTTCTTTGCCTAGAAGAGCACTTGAACACCGTCAGTACTCGACAAATGTTAAGTGATTAAGCAATAAATCTTCAATTCAATGCTGAATACCTTTCACTTTTTAAAAGCCTCCTAAGTATATTTATTATCTTGTTTTAAGACTGGGCCTCATATTGCCCAGGTTGGTCTCATACTCATTATGTAGCCAGGTCTGACCTTGAATTTAGGACCCTCATAGGATTCTGCTGAGATTATAGGCATGCATCAGCACACCTGATCCCAAGAATCAAACTCAGGCAGGGTGGTGATGCCACACTCGGGAGGCAGAGGCAGGCATATCTCTGTAAGTTCCAGGAAAGCCAGGGCTACCCAGAGAAACCTTGTCTTGAAAAACAAAAAATGCAAAATGAAAGAAAAAGAATCAAATTTGGGTCTCTTAAATGCTAGACAAGCACTCCTCAACTGAGCTACATCCCCAACCTGTTTCTTCTTTTAAAATATAGCCACAACTTCTCTCCACTTACCTACAATATTAAATAGAAACTCCAAATTTTAAAATTCAAGGCTCTCTAAGATCCCAAACCTTCTATCCCCTACCCGTCCTCTTAACAAACTTTCCATAGCCAGAATCCAAGCCAAATGGAGCTGCATCACACAAAAAATGGCTCCAACTTTTCACTCCACCTTCCCTTGCTTCTAGTGTTATCTACTTTTACAACACATATCCCTGATTCTACATATAAAATATAATTTCTTCCACAAAGTCAGCTTTCAATATGCCCTTAACTGTAGACCTCTTTTCTTTCCCTGAAGCATGTTTTTTGAAATTCTATTACTTTAACTCTTGTTCAATATGGCTTTCTTGTTTCTTTTGCCTGCACCTGCCTAAGTGGTCCTTTAGGCAAACCTTGTCTTGCTAGCCTGTCAGCACTGGAGAAGCAGCCGAGGGTCCTCATTTATATTAAGCAAGTACTCCACCACTAAGCTGTATGACTATCTGATTTTTTTTTATTTGTATGGGTGTTTGCCTGAATGTATATCTGTGCACCATGTGTGCTCATACAAGCCAGAAGAGAACACCAGATACCCTGGAACTAGAGTTACAGATAATGATTGTGAGCTGCCATGTGGGTGATGAGAACTGAACTCAGGCTCTCTAGAACAGTCAGTGCTCTTAACTACTGAGCCATCTCTCCAGTCCCCCTACCCTTCACTTCTTATTTTGAGATAGTCTCAATAAGTTACCCTTGCAAGGGTGAATTTATAATTCTGCCTTTGCTTCCTGGGTGGGAGTTAAAAAAGACAAAAGATTTAACTTGTTTGATGATCTGTGTAATTAAGTATCACTGAGATTATTTATTAAACTGAATTAAGTCCATCATTTGTCTGTCTAGCAAAACCAATAAAGGACAGTTCAAATGTCATTTCATCTGAGAAAGCTGCCTGTCCTCTCATTTAATCTATCTTCTATCTGATATTTACTGAAAACCAACCATCTGACAATCTTTTCTAGATAGAGAAAAACCAATATCTATCAACTAATGAATAAATAATGAAAATATATCATATGCACATACCAGAATACTATTGGAAATTTAATTCAAATCCATGCTGTAACATACATGAGCCTGAAAGACTTAAACTGAAGAATGATAAGACACAGAAGGATAAATCCTATATGATTTTATTTATGAGGCCCTAAAATATTAAAATTTAGAGATAGAAAGTAGAACAATAGTTACAGGGGTTAAAAAGAAGGAGCTAGGCATGGTGGCACACACATTTAGTCTGACTACTTGGGAGGCAGAGGCAGGCATATCTCTGTGAGTTCAATAACAGCCTGTTCTACACAGCAAGTTCCAGTACAGCCATGGGTATATAGAGAGACCTTGTCTCCAAACAAACAAACAAGCCAAAGAAAAACAAAGAGAAAGATGGGGAAATTGGATGAATTCTAATGAAACAATTAAGATATAGGGTGTATTTGTTTCTCCTACTCCACAATTATACACTAGGATTATAAACTCCTCAGGGTAAAGTCATGTCTGAAGTCAATATTCCCAATCCTAGAAACAATACCCAATGCAAAGATAATCTTCTAAATTTAATTACTGTTCAAAATAGACTAAGCTATTCAAGGAATTCCTACATCTAGAGAAACCCATGTGAACTAGGAAATATTGAATATTCCTTTAATTTTTGAAAAATTATTTTATTATTATAGCTGGGTATAGTGGTGCACGCCTTTAATTCCAGCACTCAGGAGGCAGAGGCAAGCAGATCTCTGTAAGTTCAAGACCAGCCTGGTCTACAAAGCAAGTTCCAGAATGGCCAGAGAGTTAGAGAAATCCTGTCTCAAAAAAACAAAACAAATTTTATTATTATATGTGTACAAGTGTTTTGCTTGTATGTATTTATGTATACCCCAGTATACCAGTACCCACCAAGGTCAGAAGAGGGTGCCAGATCCCCTGGGACTGGAACCTCAGATGGTTGATGTGAGCTGCCCATGGTCTTCTACAGCAGTGCTCCTAACCACCCAGACAACTCTCCAACCTAATTCCTTTTAATGTCAAATCCTAAAGGTGGTCCTAGACTAGGAGGCACTTGTCTTTCTTTATTCCTGAAGAATATTGAAACTTCAGTTAAGTTATATAACTTTAAAAATTTATCCCATGTATGTATGTATGTATTGTGTCTGTGTGCGTGCGTGTGTGTGTGTGTGTGTGTGTGTGTGTGTGTGTGTGTGTGTGTTACTGAGTCTGTGGAGGTTAGAAAACAACTTGTAATTTGAGGAGTCAGTTCTCTCCTCCCATGTATATCCTGGAGATCAAACTCAAGTCATTAGTGCCTTTACCTGCTGAACTAGCTTGCCAGCCCAGTTACATAACATTTATAGGCTTTACTTTTGTGCATAACACAAATAACTGTTATTTTTAGTTAGGTATGACTAAGAATTTGGGGATAGAATAGCATCTCAGTGAGATTAAACACATTTTCCAGCCCGGTAATGGTGGCACATGCCTTGAATTCCAGCGCTTGGAAGGCAAAAGCAAGTGTACCTCTTTGTTTGAGGCCAGCCTGCTCTACAGAGTGAGTTTCAGGGGAAAAAATTCTAGAGCCCTTCATGGTAGCACATGCCTTTAATCCCAGTACTTGGGAGGCAGAGGCAGGTGGATCTCTGAGTTCAAGGCCAGCCACATCTAAAGTACAGCAAGTTCCAGAACAGCCAGGGCTACACAGAGAAACCCTGACTTGGGGAGAAAAAGAAAAAAAAAGAAAAATTCTAGGGTCCAGTGAGATGGCTCAATAGGCAAAGGCATTGACTGACTGCACAAACCTGGTAGCATGGTCTGCTTTACAGAGAACTGGCTCCACAGAGTTGTCCTCTGCCCCGTGGGTGCTGTGGGATGTGCCCACACCTGCACCTCACACACAACTCTAATCCTTTGATTCCTGTACAGGAGGTCAAGGCCAGCTTTAGTCTACATAATGAGTTCCAGTGACCCTAAAGCCAGAGCTAAACAGTAAGACTTTGCCTCAATAAAGAAATAAGTAAATGGCTGGGGATACGGTGGGAGAGGCAGCATGTTTGCCTAGGATATATGAAGCCTTTAATGAATGAGAAAAATCACTAATATTACACAAACAAATAACTAAACTTTATTACAGTTAGATGATTTTAATACTTTATTTTTATTTGAATTATGCATATGTTTATGGAGTTCAGAAGAGGGCATCAGATCTCTGAAGCTGCAGTTATAGGCAGGTGGACCACCTGATGTGGATGCAAAGAACCACCAAAATCAGGTTCTCAAGAGCCGTATCTGCTCTTAAATACTGAGCCATCTCTCCAGCCCATAGGATTCAAATGACTAAAAATAAATCTTGAAATATCTAACAAAGTTTCTCTTAACCTGCTTTTGTTTGTTTGTTTGTTTTTTCGAAACAGGTTTTCTCTGTGTAACAGTCCTAGCTATCCTAGAACTCACTTGGTAGACCTCGAACTCCCAGAGATCCACCTGTCTCGGCCTCCCAAGTGATGGGATTAAAGGCGTGTGCCACCACTGCCTGGATCTCTTAACCTGTTTTTAACAAATGTCCCATCTTTCTAAGCATAAAATTTCATATCACTACCATTTATAAAATACTAATATATCCCCATGGAAGGCACAGCACAGGCTGAGGGCTGTTTTATTGCCTACATATCCTCATCTGTCAAAATTATGCTGAGTTCTACTCCCTAGAGTCCACATTAGAAAAAATAAAGTTTTCAGAGAGTTAGACTCATTAGTAACCTTGGATTATACCCATGACATTTACTTTATTAATGAAATAAGAGAATGAGATAACATATTTCTTATTCCAAAATATTTAGAAATTTTAGCCTGTTTATTTTATTGCTACATATATTTAAAATATAAAATAGGGGCTGGAGAGATGGCTCAGTGGTTAAGAGCATTGCCTGCTGCTCTTCCAAAGGTCCTGAGTTCAATTCCCAGCAACCACATGGTGGCTCACAACCATCTGTAAAGAGGTCTGGCGCCCTCTTCTGGCCTTCA
>NW_004949208.1:600164-606598 GCF_000317375.1 Microtus ochrogaster | reverse complement strand
ATATTGTATACATAATAAATAAATAAATATTTAAAAAAAATAAAATAAAATAGGCATCATTTTATTTTAAATATTTTATATACAGAAAAGGGATTTTAAAGTTAAAATGTTAGCTAAACTAAAAATTATATATCTAAATTAAATAAAAAATATGGAAAATATATAAATATTTAAGTAAAATACAGAACTCTATACACTCATATTAGGAGGATAGCACCCAAAGGCAGCAAAGCACTTACCTCAAAGTCAATGTATAGTCTCCCTGCATTTTTGTTGAGGCATCACGCACTAAGAAGGTACCATCTGGCATGTCCCGTAATTTGTCATTTACTTCTTCCCTGAAAAACAAAAATAAAGGAAACATTTGAAAACAAAAAAAAAAAAATCTGATTGTCTTCATATATTATTATCAAGATCAGCTGGAAGGTTACAATACCCTCAAGTTCCAGTGGTCACCTAGGTCCTCCCCACGGAAGCAGTTTTTGTTGTTATCTTTGGTATTCTGTAATCTAGGGAAAGACAACTTGATGTTTAACTCCTCCAGATTTCAACTGTCTGTGCAGATCATGTTTAAAATACGCCTTCAGGGCTTTTTAGGCAGGTCTGTACATGAAGAGTTTCAAGAAAAACCCACAGCTGTTTGAGAAGGGCATTATTTTAAGCAACAGTGGCAGCTGTTACTGACATTCACAGCCTATCAACACCATGCCCTCTAATCTGAATTGTTAGCAAATTCCTTCTGCAGTTCAGGAATTTCAGGAACAGTATTCAGTGGAATGTAGTAGAACCGTCTTTATAGTGTAGATGGCCTTTCTGCTGTGGAATATTCCTTTAACTGTGGAAACATGTGTTACATTTGTTTACCTGTACTTGTTTAATTATGAGGTTCATTTGTTTCACCTTGTCTGCCCAAAGCACCTGATTAGTCTAATAAAAAGTTGAGCGGCCAATAGCTAGGCAGAAGAGGGATAGGTGAAGCTGGCAGGCAGAGAGAATAACTAAGAGGAGAAATCTAGGCTAGAGAAGGAGGAGAAGAGAATGAGAAGGCCAGAATCCAAGCAGCCACCAGACAGACAGACATGAGAAGCAGTAAAAGTAGATGTACAGAAAGGAAGAAAGGTAAAAAGCCCAGAGACAAAACAGAGGTGAAGAGAAATAGGTTAAATTATAATAAGAGCCATTGGGACAAGCATAAGATAAGGCTGAGCAGCCGGGCAGTGGTGGCACACTAGTTCCAGAACAGACTCCAAAGCTACAGACAAACCTCGTATCGAAAACAAAACAAAAAAATAAAACCACAAAAAGATAAGGCTGAGCACTCGTAACTACTAAGAGGCCTGCCAGGTGGTGGCGATGCACGCCTTTAATCCTAGCACTGGGGAGGCAGAGGTAGTTGGATCTCTTTGAGTTCAAGGCTAGCCTGGTCTACAGAGCAAGTTCCAGGCTCCAAAGCTGGAACTGGACAAACCCTGTTTCGAAAAACGAAAAAAAAAAAAATTATAATTACACAGCAACATTAATTTGGGGGCTGGAGAGATGGCTCAGTCAGTGGTCAAGGGCACTCACCACTCTTCCAGAAGACCCAGTTCAATTCCCACCACCCACATGGCAGCTCACAACTGTCTATTACTCCTAAGATTTGACAGCCTCATAAAGACATACATGCAGACAAAACACCATAGCACATAAAATTAAAAAATAAATTATTTTTTTTAAAGAAAGCAATCTCTGTGACATGATTTGGGAGTTGATTGGTGGCCTAAAAAAGAAAGCCTGTTGTGCCTATAAGTTTTTAAAAACACACTTACTGTGTAATACTAAAAATTGGTCTACTGAATTTTAATATGAAATGTATTAAGTCCTTTTCAAAAATTAAACACAAGAGTAATAAACTATTTAGCAATTCTACTTCTGGGTAAATATCCAAAATTATCAAAAACAAGAACTTAAGCAGATATTTATTTATAAATAATATTTATAACAGCATCATGTGCAACAGCACAAAAGCTAAAACGAATAACTACTGCCTACCAAATGTCCACAAAATCATCACATTTAGATGATGAACAAACATGACATTTACAAGTATTGGGATATATTTAGCCTTAAAAGTAAATGAAATGCTGACACATGAATAACTATGAAGATATCTGACATAAATGAACTCGGTCATAAATGTAGACTATTATTTAGTCCCACTACCTATAATAGTTGAATTCACAAAGACAAAGTAAAAGCCTGGTTAGGAAGAGCTCAGGAAAAGAAGGGTGTTTTTGTTTTAGCAGGCAGAGTTTAAGTTAGAAAAATGTAAGTGTTGAGAAGACAGATGGTAATCATGTGGGTAACAGAGTGGATGTACCCAATACAATGAAAAGATACACTTAAGATGGTATAAGTAACAAAGAAATGGGATGGGTACCATTCGGGTACCATTCGACTGGTGGTATAGTAGGGCACTATAGCATCAAACTGGAGCCTGCTTTGACATAACAGTCAGAGTTGAAAAAGGAAAAAGGAAATATGCTAGACATTAGGTGTTGTGGTGCAAGCCTGTAAACGGCCACTCAGGAGGTGGGTGGGGAAATAAGTCAAAGTCACAGGTCTACAGAGCATACTCCTAGTCAGACTGAACTTACTCAGGGAGACTCTGTCTCAAAAAAACCAACAAAACCATTAGAGAGACCCATTAAACTTTAATGAGAAAAAAATATATATGAAAGATTAAATTAATTAATTTAATTAATATTAAAATTAAGAAAAATGCCAGGCAGTGGTGGCACACGCCTTTAATCCCAGCACTTGGGAGGCAGAGCAGGTGGATCTCTAAGTTCAAGGTCAGCCTGGTCTATAGAGTTAGTTCCAGGACAGGCTCCATAGAGCCTGAGAAACGCTGTCTCAAAAAGCCAAAAAAGAAAAAGAAAAAAGAAAAAAATGTATGAGTATACATATATTCCCTCTCTGTATTCAAAATTATCTAAGTTTACATTTTATACAAAAAGCAGATCTGTCTTGGATGTCTATTTCAGAGAATAAGCTATATAAAGAAATTACAAAAAAAAAATTTGAAAGTGAGCATGGAAGGATACATGGGAGTCTGGAGAGAGTAAAGGGAAGGAAGAAATGATGTAGTCTCAAAAATAAAAAGAAATAATTTTTAAAAAGCTGCTTCAAACCAGGTGTATTGGTGTCCACCTCTAGTCCCAGCACCTGGGAGGCAGAGACAGGCAGATCTCCGCATTTGAGAACAGTTTGGTCTACAGAACGAGTTCCAGGACAGCCAGGGCTGCATAGCAGGACCTGTCTCAAAAAAAATGAAAACAAAAAACAAGCAAAAAGTATTGCATCACGATGGACATTGGTGGCGCATGCCTTTAATCACAGCACTTGGGAGGCAGAGGTAGGCAGATCTCTGTGAGTCTGAGGCCAGCCTGGTCTATGAAGCCAATTCCAGGTCAGCCAGAACTGTTAAACAGAGAGAACCTGTCTTGAAAAATCAATCAATCAAACAAACAAACAAACAAAAACAAAACTGCATCAAAATCACCTAATGATGGGTATGGTGGAGCTTTCCCATAACCCTAGCGCTAAGAAGACTGGGGCAAGAGATCAAGTTTGAGATGGTCAATCAGGTCAGCACTGATTACAAAGCAAGACTCTGCCCAAAGATTCTTGGGCTCCACCTCAACTGATGCCCATGAAAAAATTTTAGACCCCCTGCCTTAGAAACAACAAGGCAAAGGGGCCAAGCCAGGTGGTACAGGCTGAGCAGGACCCCAAATTCAAGGTCTGACTGGGCTACAAAGAGAAGGCAAGGAAGGCCAGGTTGGTGACACAAGGAGGCAGAGGCGGATCTCCTTGACTAATATGGAGTTTGGGCCAACCAGACTGCAGAATGAGAGCCTGCCTGTATAGCTTTGTAGACCAGACTGGCACAGAGATCCGCCTGCTTCTGCCTTCCGAGTGCTGGGATTAAAGGTGTGTGCCACCATCGCCCAGCCTAAAGGCTCTTTTTAAAAAAAATGTGTGTGTCATGTGCACGTCTGACATCATGTAATAATAGGTATGAGAAGGTCAAGGGACAACTTGTGGAGTCAGTTTTCTTCTTCCACCATGAGAATCCAGGAAATTGAACTCAGGTAATGAGGCTTGGCCATAAGCACCTTTAAACCTCTGAGCCATCTTACCAACCCCTAAATACACTTTTGGAGGGTTCTATACACAATTCTTAAAATGGTAATCTTTAAATGAAAACCAGTAGAGCATTAAAATGTCTAACTACTAACTCTCAGAACCAATGAAAAACACTGCATTCAATTAGGTAGCATCTTAGTTACCTGGAAATGTCTCCCCAGTACCATTCTGCATCTTGAAGAGAAATGAAACTGTCCTTCGTTCCATTTGTAACTGCGGATGTCATTGGCTTCGGTGGCTTTGGTGGAAGAGCTAGAAGAGAAATGTACGTTATTTTGTATATGCCAACGATTCATTTTCAAATTTCCTCACCCAGGAACAGCTCCTTAACCGATATGCAATAAGATTCCAACAACTACCAGTCAACCCAGCTGTCATATTAATGTTAGCCAGGGGACTTCTGAAACACTATCAATAGTCGCCTGAAAAGTGAAGGTTTCTCCTCCTCATAAAATACCTTCTACTCCAGCTGGGCCGTGATGGTGCATGCCTTTAATCCCAGCACTCGGGAGGCAGAGGCAGGCAGATCTCTGTGAGTTCAAGGTCAGCCTGTTCTACCTACAAGAGCTAGTTCCAGGCCAGCTCCAAAACTACAAAGAAACCCTGTCTCGAAAAACGAAAAAGAAAAGAAAAAAAGGAAAATGAAAAGGAAAAGAAAATTCCATGAGACACCATTTTGTGGTAATTCTAACTAAAAAGACAGAGCAGGAAATAAGTGAAGACAGGAGGAAGGCACGCCTCTGTACTACAGCTAGGGATATAAGACAATGAGCTTCTTAAACAACAGCCTGGCTTCCTCAAAAGCTAAGCAGACACCTGGTGGCTCAACAATTTTACATATTCAAGAAAAATGAAATATATCCACAGAAAAACCTGTATATATATAATGTTCATATCTGAACAACCTGTAATCACCAAAAGTGGAAATAACAAGCGTTTATATCAGGAGATGCGGCAAGCTGTAATTTATATCTGCATAAGACAATATTATTCAACAGTGAAAGTAATGAAGCAGTGATTACAGAATAGAGCATAGATGGGTTGAAACTTAAAAACTTAAACTTGAAAAGCTAATCGTGATCACATTATTGTTAGGTCCAAAGGGAAGTCCATTTCCCTGAATTCCAAAAGAAAGAAGGGGCCGTGTCTATTCGCATACCAAAGCACATGCTGGCTTCCAGGCTCCCTCAGTATTACAAGTCCTGTCACATGCTTCAAGGTCCATGCTGGCCTCCTAGCCCTGCTCACCTGCTCTCCTACTACAAACTCACTCCAGCTCAGGAGCTTTCCTCTCCCTACTACTCATTCTCCTTATAACCCTGCTATTTTCGCCATGTTCCCTCTTCTTTTCTGACCTTCCCATTGTCCATCGCTGTCTCTCTCCTCCCCTTCTCTCTGCCCCCCCCCCATACACCTGTTCCTGCTTCTCTCATGGCCAGGTCCAGTTTGCTAGTCATGTTCAATCTACTGTTTTTCTCTCTGTGCTCTGAACTCTTCTAGGTCCCTCTGGCTGTTCTCTCTTATATCTAAAATAAAAACCCTCCACTTAACCATGCCATAAAGTGTCATGTCGTCCATTTATTTATTTGATGCCAAGACACCCAGGAAGCATTAGCAGGTCCTTCCCAAAGGGGCCCCGCCTCTCCTAACTGAACCAAACTGCTAATTTGGCTTTGGGTCATTTGTGTTGGCTGTCTTTTGCCTCCCATCATATTGGACTCCAGACTTTAGAGTCTGCCTCTTCAACCACTTCCTCCCTCCAGCTGCCTAGGACTAAGGTTAAGTGTCGCCTGATCTTTGATAAAGAAGCAAAAAGTATCAAATGGAAAAAAGAAAGTAAATTTAACAAGTGGTGCTGGCATAACTGGATATCAACATGTAGAAGAATGAAAATAGACCGTATCTATCACCATGCACAAAACTCAAGTCCAGATGGATCAAAGGCTTCAACATAAAGCCAGCCACACTGAACCTTATAGGAGAGAAAGTGGGAAATACGCATTGGCACAGGGAACCACTTCCTAAATATAACCCAGCAGCACAGACACTGAGAAAAACAATTAATAAATGGGACCTCCTGAAACTGAAAAGCTTCTGTAAAGAAAAGGACAGCAGCACAGACACTGAGAAAAACAATTAATAAATGGGACCTCCTGAAACTGTAAAGCAAAGGACACTGTCAACAAGACAAAATGACAGCCTACAGAATAGGAAAAGAAGCCGGGTGGTGGTGGCGCACGCCT
>NW_004949208.1:597736-600064 GCF_000317375.1 Microtus ochrogaster | reverse complement strand
AAAAAAAAAAAAAAAAAAAGTAACTAAGGAAATGTATTAATATTTTCAAAGAGCTTTATGCATAATATTAAAATCATGCATGAGTAAGAAGGGTTTTCACAGTTTTGGTTTTCACAAAGCAAACTAATGAATTTTTCTTAAATATTGTGTTTGCATGTGTGCCTAGGTGTATATGTGTACCACATGGTACAGGTTAGAAGAAATGCTGGATCCCTGGAACTGGAGTTAGAGATGGTTGTGGGCCACATGCTACTGCTGGAAACTGAACCAAATCCTCTGCAAAAGCAACAAGTGTCTTCAACTGTTAAGTCAGCTCTCCAGCCCCCCAAACACTCAATTTTAATACAACATTATGAAAAGTTCCTCAATATGATTTTAGAGTCCATATTTCAACTAGCCTTTAGGAAAACTATAATTTGGAAAGTTTTGTGTGGTATCAAGGAGAAATTTAATTAAATTAACCATTAAAATATAGTACTTTTTTGCAACTAGTTAGCTATCTGTATGAAGCTGGATGTTCTTCAAAGATTTCAATAAAAGCCATGCATATAAGCACACACTACCCAGGACACTGAACTGAAGCAATAGGTTCATGAATTTGAGGCCATACGAGTATACATGAGACTTCTCAATAATTGGGGTGCTGGAGTAATGGCTCAGTGGTTAAGAACACTGGCTGCTGTTCCAGAGGACCTGGTTTTGATTCCCAGCCCACACAGTAACTCACAACTCTCAGTTACTTCAGTTCCAGGGAATCCAATGTCCTCGTCTAGCCTCGTGGGCACAGGCACACAACGTGGTACATCCCAGCACTTGGATCTCTGTGAGTTCAAGGCCAGCCTGGTCTACAGAGCTAGTTCCAGGACAGGTTCCAAAGCTACAGAGAAACCCTGTCTCAAAAGAGAGAAAAGAATGAAAACAAAACAATACAATAAAACAGGCTGAAAGAAGTACAGGGCAGAAAAGATGGCCTCGTATCTTTTCTAAAGGAGATTGGAATGTCCCTTGATATTTCCCTTCCTTAGTTTCTCAAATTTGGTTTTTAAAAAATTTCTTAGCTAGGCCTGGTGATGCAGTCCTGTAGTCCAGCATTTAACAGGCTTTAGCAAGAGAATTCAGAATTCCAGGCCTGGGCTAGATAGTAAGAGCCTGTTTAAAAATAAAGCATATTTACCCTTCAAATAGTAAACCCTTTCACCCACAAAAGTCCTTGATATGAAAAACCCTCAGCTTAAGAAAATGTTAAAATTAAGAAGAAAAAAAAAAGAAAGAAAAATTTCCATTCACTTCTCAGTTGTACAGAACTAGAATACTAAGGCTACTTAAACATAAAGAAGCTAAAGGATTATCCAGTATAAATTTCATCAAAAGCAAATGAATTATCAATAAAAGACACACCAAAAACCCGAAATGTTTTTTGTCAAATGATAAATTCCAGTAGAAAGTTTTAGTCATGGTATTACGACTGATCATGTAGTAGAACCATATTCTGAATTTCTGAAAACATTACACCAACTTTACTAATCACTGTTAAGAAACAAACAAACAAAAAACCTCATACATATATTTGTAAATAACTTGGTAATATTGCCTAGTCTAAAAAGCAAGTTCTAGCCAAGAGGTGGTAGTGCACGCTTTTAATTCCAGCATGCAGGAGGCAGAGGCAGGCAGATCTCTGTGAGTTCAAGGTCAGCCTGGTCTACAGAGCTAGTTCCAGGACAGGCTCCAAAACCACAGAGAAACCCTGTCTCGAAAAACCAAAAAAAAAAAAAAAAAATCAATAAAAAACAATCAAAAAATTATATTTCATAGTTTGGATCTTCAACTTAGAAATAATTAATTTGAACTAATATGATTGTTTAATAATAAAGAATGAAAAGTAGAACAGTTGTAAAATGTCTGTAGTATTTGAATGAAACTGTCCTCCATAGGTTCATAAACTTGAATTCTTGGCCCTCCAGTTGGCAGAACTACGTGGGAAGAATAAAGAGTTGTAGCCTTGTTGGAAGAGGTGTGACACTGGGGTAGGTGTTGAAGTTTTAAAAGCTAAACTGTTCCCTTGTGCTCTTGCTCTATGTCCTGTTTGTAGATGGGACACAAGCTCTCAGCTAGTGCTCCAGTGTCATGCCTGCTGGCTGCCTATTGCCATGTCCCCACCATGAAAAACATGGACCTACCTTCTGAAACCGTAAGCCCAAATAAACTCTTTCTTCTATAAGTTGCCTTGGACATAATGTTTTCACACCAACAGAAAAGTAACTAAGCCGGGCGGTGGTGGCGCACGCCTTTAATCCCAGCACTCGGGAGGCAGAGGCAGGCGGATCTCTG
>NW_004949208.1:596070-597636 GCF_000317375.1 Microtus ochrogaster | reverse complement strand
AAAAAAAAAGAAAAAAAATTAGGTATTATAAAAGGTTCAAAATGTAAAAGTAATAAAATAAAATAAGCTTTTAAGATATATTCCCTAAACGAAAACAATTTTATTTTAAAGGGAGAAAAAAAAACTCCAACAAATTAGAAGAAAAAAAAACTGCTTAATCAAGTTACTCAGGGAGAAAGGGAAGCTATAGCAAAATAAAATATGTTATTTTAATTAAATTTTCAACTCTTTGAAAGCTGAAAAACAAAACTGTAGAAACAGAAGAAACAAAAAAATATTCATCTTTCTAAGAGAAAAAAAGACAGCTTTAATCAACTTGTTTTACAAAGACAATGATTAAACACAATCTTCCTCAGCATCAGTGAGCTGCCACATCCAATCCAGACTTCACTGAACATATGGCATGCAGCATGACTTACAGAACAATGTTGTTCATGCATGGACAAACAGAATTCCCCCTGGCGGAAAGATTTCTGCTCCTTCATAACACTAACCTGTCTTGTGCCCCAAACAGTCTGCTTTGTGAACTAAATCCCAATCCCTCATCAAATGTTGCTGGCAACACTAATCTCAGAGTGAAGATATTAAAAGCCAATCACTACACAGAATGTGTACTGTAGGTTAGTGACTTCGAGGCAGAAATCTATGGTTTCTGGCAGGCAGTTTGGTTGAGCTTCTGGCTCAACAAAACTAAAGTATCATTTTATCTGTTTTTTAAAAATTACTTATTCTTATTTTATGTGCATTAATGTTTTGCACCTGTATGTATGTCTGTGTGAGGGTGTCAGATCTTGGAGTTACAGACAGTTGTAAACTGCCATGTGGGAGCTGGGAATTGAACCTAGGTCTTCTGGAAGAGTAGTCAATGCTCTTAACTGTTAAGCCATCTCTCCAGCCCCTCATTTTATCTTTGAAGACATTTGTTTTCTTTTTTTGTTTGTTTGTTTTTCGAGACAGGGTTTCTCTGTGGCTTTGGAACCTGTCTTGGAACTAGCTCTTGTAGACCAGGTTGGCCTCAAACTCACAGAGATCCACCTGCGTCTGCCTCCCCGAGTGCTGGGATGAAAGGCAACATTTATTTTCTTTAAATTGCATTTTTTTTCTTTCTTTTCTTTTGAGACAGGGTCTTTCAACATCCTAGACTGTCCTTGAACACAGATAGCCAAGGAGAATCTTTATTTACATGGTTTTTTTTTTTGAGACACGGTCTCATTTTGTGGTCACAGCTGGCCTAGAATTCACTATGCAGACAGCTGGCCTCGCACTCAAGAGATCCAACTGCCTCTGCCTCCAAGTGCTGAAATTAAAAGATGGATGTCATCAAACACATCTTATTTTTTCTTTTAATATATGTCTTTTTAAAAGATTACATCATGGTGCTGAAGAGATGATTTGGTGATTAAAAGTGCTCTGAGCCAGTTGTGATGGTGTGCACCTTTAATCCTCACACTAAGGAAATAGAGGCAGGCCAATCTCTGTTAGTTCGAGACCAGCCTGCTCAACAGATGAGTTCAGGGACAGCCAGGGCTTTAAATAAATAAATAAATAAATAAATAAATAAATAAA
>NW_004949208.1:589753-595970 GCF_000317375.1 Microtus ochrogaster | reverse complement strand
AGAGGCAGGCCAATCTCTGTTAGTTCGAGACCAGCCTGCTCTACAGATGAGTTCATGGACAGCCAGGTAAATAAATAAATAAATAAATAAATAAATAAATAAATAAATAAATGTGCTTACTTTTCTTACAGAGAATCAAAACTTAGTTCCCAGCACCTACATGGTAGCTCATGGCTACTGCCTGTAACAACTCCAGTTCCAGGGGGATCCTATACCCTCTTCTGGTTTCCACAGGCTCCTGAATACAAGAGCGTATAACTTATAAAGGCTCACTCTTACACAGAAATAAAGAATAAATAAAATATTTTAAAACATTTTAAAGACTATCTCATACTTTAAAATGAACAATAATTTCAACAATTAGGAGAAAAAAACCCAGCACCTACAGGGTGAGGCAGGAGAATTGTAAATTTGAAGCCAGCCTGAGCTATAATGAGAACATGTCTCAAAAAATAAAGAAAAATAGTTGTTCACAAAACCAGAGCTAGGGGACTGGTAGATTCTGCCTAGCACTTAAGAGGTGAAAGCAACAGGATCTGAAAGTCAAGGTCACCTTGAACTAGTGAGGGAAAAAAATCATATAAACAAAAAAATGGCAACCAGGATTAAGGGGTGGGAGAAAAGATGGGTAAGGGGGCTCGACATGGTGGTAGTTAATCCCAGCAATCGGGAGACAGAGGCAGGCCTAGCTCTGTGAGTTCAAGGCCAGGCTGGTCTACAAGTGTTAGTTCCAGGACAGGCTCCAAAACTACAGAATCCCTGTCTCCCTGCCCCCACCAAAAAAAAAAAAAAGAGATGGGTAAAGGGTATAATGTTTCAGAAGTTAGCTTTCTTAGCCCATTCGATTCTTTTTATCTTAACAGATAAGTTCTAATAAGGTGTATCAAATATCCATTAAAGGTATAATCCACTCAATGGAGACTTATCTAAAAACTGGGTAGATTAACAATGGTGACTTCTTTTTCCCATTTATTTATCTGTGTGTGCTGTCCTGGCACAAAGGTCAGAGAATAGCCCACAGGAATTGGCTCTCTCCCTCCACCATGTTCAAATTATATTATCAGGCTTGGTGGAAAACGCCTTCATCCTCTGAACCATCTCACCATCCATGGTGACTACTTCTTAAAGAAAACTTATGGAGATGGTAATCATAGGCACCTCAAAACATAAATCCACAAACAGCAATCCCCACTTTAATTATTAGCAGAGTACATCATTCTTATCAAATCCTATGAATTAATGTAAAATGCTTTATATTCAAATGTCCCTTCCAAATATAAAAGTACCAAGGACAAGCTGTATTTGGTGGTACACACCTTAAACCCCAGCACTCAAAAGGCTGGGGCAGATGAATTTCTTGAGTTTGAGGGCAATCTGGTCTACACAGTGACCTCCTGGCCAGTCAGGAGTACACAGTGAGACTCTGCCTGTGGTATATGTGTTCAAATGTATGCAAGAATATATGAGCAGCCATGCATATATGTGGATGAAGACTAACATCAAAGTTTTCTCCAAAAATTTCCAGTTTCTGGCTGGGCGGTGATGGCGCACGCCTTTAATCCCAGCACTCGGGAGGCAGAGGCAGGCGGATCTCTGTGAGTTCGAGACCAGCCTGGTCTACAAGAGCTAGTTCCAGGACAGGCTCCAAAGCCACAGAGAAACCCTGTCTTGAAAAAAACCAAAAAAAAAAAAAAAAATTCCAGTTTTTTTTCTTTTGGAGTTTTTTTGAGACAGGGTTTCTCTGTGTAGCCCTGTCTGTCCTGGAACTTTCTCTGTACACCAAGCTGGCCTTGAACTCACAGAGATCTGCGTGAGTCAGCCTCCTGAGTACTAGGATTAAAGGCGTGCGCCACCACTGCCCAGCTCTACTTTATTTTTTGTTTTTTTTTATTTTTTGATTTTTGTTCTTATTTATTGGTGTTTAGGCTCCATGTAGGTCCTTCCAGTATGTGCATGTGGAGCCTGTAGAATCCAGAAGAAAGCATCAGATCCCCAGGAACTGTAGTTACAGACAGTTGCCAGTGTCCACACAGGTGCTGGAAATCCAACGCCAGGGTCCTCTAGAGCAGTCAGTAAGGACTTTTAACGCTGAAGCCATCTTTTCAGCGTCTCCAACTTATTGAGGCAGGGGCTTTCAAATGGACCCAGAGCTCTCTGATAATGACACAAGCACCTTGGTCCAGGAATCCCATCTCTGCCTTCCAAGGGCTATAGAATTACAGGTGGAGCAAGACGCCTGCCCTAAACCTCTTGTTGCATGCAAGTGTTTTGCCCACTGAGCCATGTCTTCAGTCCTTACACTTCATTTTTTGTTTTTTTTTGTTTTTTTTTTTTTTTTTTTGGAGACAGGGTTTCTCTGCAGCTTTTGGAGCTTGTCCTGGAACTAGCTCTGTAGACCAGGCTGGTCTCGAACTCACAGAGATCCGCCTGACTCTGTCTCCCGAGTGCTGGGATTAAAGGCATGCGCCACCACTGCCCGGCTACAATTAAAATTTATTAACTGTTTCTAGAATCTTTCATTTAATAGTATCAGACTGCAGTTGACCACAATCACCTGAAACCATGAAAACCAAAGCACAGATAAGTGAGAACTATGTTCTATTTTTCCTCTCACACAGTCCTTTAGCAGAAGAAATGATTCTGATGTCACCCGCTTTGTCATCCACCCTGCATTCTTCTGGAAGCACAGCTCAGCCTTCTAAATGTTAGGCAAAGGATTCTGTCTTCCTTCCCCAAGCTAATAATCCCTTCACATCTTCAAATCCAGCACCTCCTGTCCATAGTCACAAAGTCCCATTGCTTTCCATTTTTATCTCTATAAAGCCTATCAAAATATGAAACAAGTTCAACTTTAATTTTTTTAAAATCTGTTTCTCAGGACAGGAAATGTCCTTGCCTAGAATGCATAAAGCCCTGACTGCACACCAGCATCACATAAACCAGGCATGGTGGTTCATGCTTGTAATCCCAAACATCAGGAGTTGGAGGCTGGAGAATCCTAAATTCAACGTCATCATGGCTACACAGCAAGTACAAGGCTAGCCTGAGCTACATGAACCCTGCTCAGAAAAAAAAATCCACGAAAAAGCCCACTCTTCAGCTCCACTTCTCTCTCTGGTTATCTTTAATGTTTACATCATAAAAGTTTTCTAGGCTGGAGAGATGGTACAGTGGTTAAGAGTGCTGACTGCTCTTCCAGAGGTCCTGAGTTCAATTCCCAGCAACCACTTGGTGGCTCACAACCATCTATAGTGGGATCTGATGCCCTCTTCTGGCATAAAGTCATACATGCAGATAGAGCACTCATATACATGAAATAAATCTTACAAAGAGAAAGAAATCCCTTTCTAAAAAAAAAGTTTTCTAAAGGTGATCTGTATTTCCTGTCCATCTGCTCACCTCATATTCACTCCAGTCTGTTACTCTGACTTCTGCTCCACTCACTAAGCATGTCTTATTAAGGTCCTCCTTACAGAGAAGTCCAGTAGGATCTACCTTTCTGTCACATAACCATCTTTGGTTTTATACTGGTAAGGATCTTTTTCTGTTTGAAAATGCATCCATGGTTTTCCCTGGTTATTTTCTTAACTTCTCTGCTTATTCTGAGTCTCAAAACAAACCACCCTGGCTTAGCAGACTATTTTAAAAGTTACCTAATACATACAAGATAACGTCTAATCTCAGCACAGCATACACAGCCCTACATAGTCTTGTCTCTGGCTACTCCTCCAGGCTCATTTTTCCAGTACTCTTCCACTGGCAATTTTCACCCTAAATATACCAAAATAACCATAGCTCATCCACACATACAACTCTCTCATGGCTCCTATACTTCACACAACACCCAACCTCACCCCTTCTTTTTTCAATCTCACTCTCTTTTCCAACTATTTTTTGTTTATTTGTTTGTTTATTTGTTTGTTTGAAGATGGGGCTTCTCTATGTAGTCCTGGCACTTGCTCTATAGACCAGACTTGCCTCCAACTCAGAGATCTGCCAGCCTTTAGTCTGAACTTTAATCCCAAATGCTGGGATTAAAGGTGTGTACTACCATGTCCAGCTTGGGTTTGTGGAATTTTATTCTCAAATTGAGAGTAGTAGAATAAACTATCCTCAAAAAAATGTCCACATGGCCGGGCGGTGGTGGCGCACGCCTTTAATTCCAGCACTTGGGAGGCAGAGGCAGGCGGATCTCTGTGAGTTCAAGGCCAGCCTGGTCTACTAGAGTTAGTGCCAGGACAGGCTCCAAAGCTACAGAGAAACCCTGTCTCGAAAAACTAAAAAAAAAAAAAAATTGTCCACATGCTATCCCCGGAAGCCTCTGAATATGTTTCATCACTTCGTTAAAAGGGCTCTGCAGAGGTGATTAAAATGAAGGTTTCTATGATTTTTTTCTCTCACATGCCCATAACTTCAGTACTCAGGAGGCTGGGAAGGAAGACCACAAGTCTGCGATCAGTCTTGACTTTATAGTAAGAAACCATCTCATAAAAATAAAGTAAAATTATTTAAAACATGAGACTATTTTAGATGCATGTGGATCAAAAAATGACAAGAACTTTTATACACTGGAAGGAAGAAGAATGGCCTGGGGCACACACCTTTAGTCCCAGAACTCAGGAGGTGGAAGCAGGTAGATCTCTGTTAGTTTGAGGCCAGCCTGATAAATATAGGGAGTTTCAGGATAACCAAGGCTAGAGTGAGCCCCTGTCCAAGAAAAAAAGTAAAAATGAACTAATATATAACAAAATACCTTATACTAACAAAAAGAAACTACCATTACATGAAAACAATATAATCGATACTGCTTTTATACTGAATAGAAAGAATAAAATATATTCTGCAAAATTCCATGTATAACAAACACAAAAGCAGACAGAAATAATACATAGCATTTAGAGATATAAGTATAAAGAAAAACAAGGAGTAATTACTATAAAAAGCCAAGTTAGTAATTACCTCTGCCAGAATGAAGGATATAATTGGAGATAGGAGTGCCTGAGACTTCTGAGACACTGGCTATCTTCAACATCTTTATTAAGGTAGTGGTTACATGGTTGTTCACTTACATCAATAAATTGCACATTCATGTTTTAGATATGTCCATATATATTTTACAATAAGGTTAAATCACTCTATCAGTGAGGCCTTCTCCGACTATGCAAAATAAAACAGCAATTCCTTCTCAGCCCTCCACCTCCCTTAGCCAGTAACTACATTTTCTATATTACTTATCTCTACTTGTCAAACTATATTTACTTCTTATTTGCATACTGTTTTATCTCCTCCCATAAACAACAGAAAGGTTGTTTGTTACCTTGCTACATCCCACTGAGTGAGTACATAACCTAAAATGTAACTTTATATTGTTCTCTGTGTTCATACAATCCTAATTAAAGATGTAAAATACTTTGTATTTTATTTGTTTTACAAAAATGGAATCTTTCTTTCCAGTCTGCCTTCTGTGATAGAATCATCACCAAGATGCAGATTTCTGTAAAAATCCCTTTATAGGAAATACCATCACCCTCAAGGCTGAACCCTCAAAACACACTACAGACATACACATACACACAAATAAATAAATACATAAAATGTAATTTTAAATGTAAAGAAGGGCTAGAGAGATGGCTCAGAGGTTAAGAGCACTAGCTGCTCTTTCAGAGATCCTCAGTTCAATTCTCACCAACCACCTGGTGGTTCACAACCATCTATAATGAGATCTGGTGCCCTCTTCTGGTGTGTAGGTCATGCATGCAGACAGAACACTGTATACATAATAAACTTTTTAAAAATGTAAAGGAGACCCAAGCAGTGGTGGTGCATGGCTTCAATCCCGGCACTTGGGAGACAGAGGCAGGGAGATCTCTGAGAGTTCGAGACCAGCCTAGTCTACAAAGTGAGTTCCAGGACAGCTAGGACAGAGAAAACCTGTGTTGGAAAAAATTTTTTAAAAAGTAAAAGAGTTAATACAATATCCATATAATGAAGCTGTACATGTGATGACTTCCAGAAGAAAGGGAAGGAGCTATAAGAGGAAGTATTACACATAGTTCTAAGAGGAAATACTGCACATAGTTATAAAAGAAATTACTACATCTTGTTATAAGAGGAAGTACTACACGAGGTTATAAGAAGTACTGCATGTAGTTAGAAGAGGAAGTACTACATGTAGTTAGAAGAGGAAGTACTACATGTAGTTAGAAGAGGAAGTACT
>NW_004949208.1:586163-588801 GCF_000317375.1 Microtus ochrogaster | reverse complement strand
TACTACATGTAGTTAGAAGAGGAAGTACTGCATGTAGTTAGAAGAGGAAGTACTATACATTGTTAGAAGAGGAAGTACTACACGTAGTTATAACAGAAAGTACTATATGTAGTTATTAATGTGTAGGTCTCCTTAACTAGAGACTGAGTTCCCTGAAGACAAGGGTTCTGTCCTTTTCAGATCATTAATGAGGACAGGAAATAGAATTTCATTGATTATACTACAAAGATCACTGCCTTATTCTCTGGTAGGCTAATCACCCAGCAACTGCTCTTATTGATCAGGAGTGGATCATAAGCCACCTTTAGACCATGGATTAGGTCATCCCCACCTATTTTATACTGATTGAAAAAGATGTGGGGGAATGACTTTTAAAAATCAAGAAGCTAGTAAAAGGGAAGGAAAGTAGATATCAAAAAAATACCAGTCTTCTTTTTTCTTTTTCCTGGACATAGTTATTATCTCTCCAGAATGCCTTGTTCGTTCCCGACATTGGTAAGGAATTTAGGTGGGACGAAGCTGTTCCTCGGCTCCAGGAACAGGCTTGATCTATCATAACAGTGATTCTAACAATGCAGCGTGTGACTAGCAAAGTCAGTTTCACCTGAGCACTTGTTACAAATTCCTAGAACTCAACCCCAGACCTCCTAAAACAGAAACTTTGAAGGTAAATCCAAGCAATAATGTGTTTTAACAAATCCTTGAGCCGGGCGGTGGTGGCGCACGCCTTTAATCCCAGCACTCGGGAGGCAGAGGCAGGCGGATCTCTGTGAGTTCGATGCCAGCCTGGTCTACAAAGGGAGTTCCAGGACAGGCTCCAAAGCCACAGAGAAACCCTGTCTCAAAAAACAAAAAAACAAAAAAACAAAAAAAAAAAACCTTGAAATAGTTCTAATAGCCACTGTGTAGACAAGAAAGCTACCCAGATTTTAAAAGTAATCTTTAAAACACAGAGACGGTCTAATTACTGTCAAGATCATGCTTTTTGTGGTATGCTATGTAACATAATCATTACCTCCTGTGAATGAGGATACTTGTAATCCCAGGAGCCAACAGCAGCTACCTTTTGAATTTTCTATTCAGTATCTACTGCATTAAGTCACACATCACTGTATAGAAAACATGGTCTTGTCAGCAGCCTCTCCCTAAATTAGGACTTTCAGATTTAACAAATATACAATGCCCATCTAAACTTGAATTTCAAATAAACAGTGATTTTTAGTATAGTATGTCCCAAATATTTATTGTATGAGACACATAACATGCATTTTATCTGACAACTCTAAATTTCCATTGCTGAACCAAAGAAGAGCTCAGAGCAGTCCCAGTAAGACATGTAATAGCTGTTCTTAGAGTTTATCATTATTTGGAGAAAGACTAAACCCCAAGTTCTTCATTAATGCCCCACAAGTCTAAATTACCCAGTGGCACTTTTAAAATTAAGCAGATAGCTTCTAAAAGCCAAAACATGCGGCTAAATGGAAGAGAAACAAAAATGCTGCTGTATAATGTATTCACAGATGCATACGTGTGGGTCTCTGGGACTGAGCTCAGGTTGTTATGCTGTACCTTTACCTATCTTTCTTATCCACCTATTTAAATTATTTGTATTTATTAGTAGTAGTTTAGCTTCTTTATTCATTATTAGGCTATAAATTCCATTAGGATATGGACTGATTCAATAATTGCTGAGTCTCCAATACTATTAGTAAATAGTGATGGATCAAATGTTTTGGATCATAGTAAAATTATATAAGCAGCAGGAGGAATGTATGTGTTACTGGCAAAATCATGGAGAATTAACAGCCTCGGTGCATCATGCATTAATGTACCTAAACTTTTGTTAAAACATATGTGAAGTGGAAAGTGTGGTAAATGTGTCAGATAGGCAAATGAGGTTCAAATCAAGAAAGGCCCTAAATATATTTAGGGTTAGACTGCTGATCTCATCAGCAGATGTTTAGCGCTGTTTAACTGGTTGCAAAATGATTAATACATGGATTAAAGAGAAACAGGACCTGGCATAATAGTGTACACTTTTAACCCTAGCACTTGGGAGGCAGATGTAGATGGATCTTTGAGGGCAGCTTGTTCTATATAGCAAGTTTCAAGATAGCCAAGGCTACACAAAGAAACCCTGTCTCAAAAAAAAAAAAACTATAATAATTTTAAAAGATTTTTGTGTATATTAATGTTTTTCCTCTATGTATGCCTATGTAGCACGTGCATGGCTAGTGCTCTTGGAGGTCAAAAGAAGGTGTCAGATCCCCTGGAACTGGAGTTACCAATAGTTGTGAGCCACCATGTAGATGCTGAGAATCAAACCAAGGTCCTCCAGGAAAGCTGCCAATCTGAGCCATCTCTCCAGCCCCTTAAAGTTACCTTTTAAAGTAAATTAGAGTACGAATTAGATTTATATTGAATTGTTTATAATCATAACTTATGGTAAGTCTTTTTAAAATAACTAAGGCCAAATATACCTCTACTAAGAAACTAAATTTCAGAGGTCAGAATCATAACACTTTAAAAGAGAAAAAAATAGTAAAAATATATCGTTTTTGTTTAATCTTTAGTTAATTCATATAGCCGGGCGGTGGTGGCGCACGCCTTTAATCCCAGCACTCGGGAGGCAGAGGCA
>NW_004949208.1:584233-586027 GCF_000317375.1 Microtus ochrogaster | reverse complement strand
AAAAAAAAAAACTAAAAAAGGAGAACAAATAACTTTCTAATACTTTTTATGCGCAAAGACAAATAATCTTAAAGAAAGCTATGGTTTTCCAAATCATAGCCACTGATAGCTTACCAAGACCCATTTCCTCCTTCTCTTCCTAACAGAATCCCTCCATGTTACAACAGTATGCCTTAGGGGAAAACATCACCATTCCACTTTCAGAGACACAATTAGCGTTAAGGGTAATCTACAGTGATTGGCTCAGAAACTAGCATATGACCTGACTCTGGGCAAAGGACAAGAGAGAAGTCTGGGAAAGGTTTCTGGAGTCTCCTCTCTGGAAACTGAGCCAGAGAAGCAGATGTCTGTCTTCTTGTAGAAGCTGTTTATGAGTTTTTCTAGAATCACTGAAACCATTTTACTAAACTTGATTGGTTTAAACTTGGTTAAGCCAATCTCAAGCATGGAAGATTTGAGCAGTATATGAACTGAACAAAATATGAGGTTTTTTTGGTACTGAAACTGTTAAGCTGCTAAAATAAATAAACCATAAAACCTGTTACATGGAAAGATAGATTTTTGGTTCTTACGCCATTTTGAATCAGCTGTGCAACCTGCCCCTGAAAACAGTTACTATTTTTAAGAAACATAACCCAATAGCAGAAAAAATGCTTATTAGCAAATTATACCCACTATAAAAGTGAAATTCAAAAAAATCTAATACAGACTGGCATTGTGGTACAAGCCTCTATGCTAGCATTTAGGAGGCGGGTATAAGCAAATCTCAGTGAGTTTAGGACAGCCTAGGCTTTGTAACAAGCTCTAGTCCAACTAGGACTATTAGCAAAACCCTTTCTGAAAAAAAAAAGTCAAATACAGAAACAAACTCTAGGGACAGAGAAATGGCTCAGTGGTCAAGTTGCCTGCCACCGGGCCAGATGACTTGGATCTCATTCCCAGAACCCACATGGCAGAAGAGAACCAACTCCTGAAAGCTGTCCTTTGGTCTCTACATGTATGAACACATACACAAAATAAAACTAATATAAGACAAAAAGAACAGACTCAAAAGCAATTTGTTTCAATAAAAACAATGTATGAATTTTCAGTCATGACAGATTTATCATAAGTTAAAAATAAAATTTTTAGCTGGGAGTGGTGAACACATGCCTTTAATTCCAACACTTGGGAAACAGAGGCAGGCAGATTACTGTGAATTTGAGGACAGCCTGGTCTACACAGTGTTCCAAGAAATCCAGGACTATGTACAGTCAATGGGTCAAGGTGCCTGTCACCAAGCCTGTCTCAACAACAACAATAATAATTTTAATAAATTTTAAAAATTAATACAATTCAAGATTACATGGCTATGTGCTCTGGTCACCCAATGCTAGATAACAGTAGATGGTACTTGACTTTGGCTGTACTGTTTCTCTTCAACACCAGATCACAGGGTAGATTACACGCTGGTGAGGTCCATGCACAATGGCATGACTTGGGTTGAACTTAACTACTGCTGCCTCTTTTATGAGACGAGATGATCTTCTTACTTTACATAAACTTACAAATGTGCAAGCCGGGAGATGGTGGCGCACGCCTTTAATCCCAGCAGAGGCAGGCGGACCTCTGTGAGTTCGAGGCCAGCCTGGTCTAGAAGAGCTAGTTCCAGGACAGGAACCAAAAAAACTATGGAGAAACCCTGTCTTGAAAACAACAACAGGGGGCTGGAGAGATGGCTCAGCGGTTAAGAGCATTGCCTGCTCTTCCAAAGGTCCTGAGTTCAATTCCCAGCAACCACATGGTGGCTCACAA
>NW_004949208.1:578080-584133 GCF_000317375.1 Microtus ochrogaster | reverse complement strand
ATACAAGCAGACAGAATACTGTATGTATGTATGTATGTATGTATGTATGTATGTATGTATAAATAAATAAATAAATAAATAAATAAATAAATATTAAAAAGAAAAGAAAAGAAAACAACAACAACAAAAAAAAGTGCATAATCAGGGGCTGGAGAGACGGTTCAATTGTTAAAGCAGTGCTGCTCTTCCAGAGAACCTGGATCAAATTCCCAGCATGGCATGGATCTAATCTACATGGGAAGTAGAAAAAGACAAGATCTTCTGAGTAAATTGGGAGCGTGGGGATCACTGAAGAGGGTAGAATGGGAGGGGGGAGGAAAGAGGGGGCAGAGAAAAATATATAGTTCAATAAAAAGAACTTACAAAATCCCCTCTCAAAAAACAAATGGAGCAAAGAAGATTTGGGGTCATCCTCAGGTATGTGTCAGATTTAAAACCATCATGGCATACATGAAACTTTGTCTCAAACAAATTAAAAAGGAAGAAGAAGCCAGGCATTGGGGCTCATGCTTATAATCTCAGCATTCAGGATCAGGCAAAAAGCTGGCTGTAAATTCAAAGCCAGCTCTGTCTACATCAAGAAAACCTCTCAAAAAAGCAAATAAACAAAAGGAGGCCAGTGTGGTGGCTCAGCAGATTAAAGGTCCTTAAAGTAAGCTTGAAGACCTGAGATCAATTCCTAGGACCCAAATGGTAGGATCAAACGCTCCCCAATAAACTGTGCTCTGACACATACACACCCCAAACAAATAAATACAACTTTTGATTTGTTTTTTCGGGACAGGGTTTCTTGGCGTAGCCCTGGCTAACCTGAAACTCACTCTGTAGACCAGACTGGCCTGGAAATGAGAGATGTGCTTGCTTCTGCCTCCTGAAAGCATGAGCCTCCCTCTGCCTGACTGTCTTCTTCATTCCCACCCTCATATCTGTAAAATTTTCCATAGGCTATGATAAATGGTACCTCAATGGACCAACAGCAAGAGCAACCATGCAGCTATATGGCTATAAAGCTACATGTTAAAAGCATGCAAAAACACAGAATAGCATCATTTTTCTCACTAATTTTTGTTGTTTTTTAGATGAGGTTTTTTTTTTTTGTTGTTTTTTTTGTTTTTCGAGACAGGGTTTCTCTGTGGTTTTAGAGCCTGTCCTGGAACTAGCTCTGTAGACCAGGCTGGTCTCGAACTCACAGAGATCCGCCTGCCTCTGCCTCCCGAGTGCTGGGATTAAAGGCGTGCGCCACCACCGCCCGGCTGCTTGTTTGTTTTTTAAATATTCATTTATTTATTATGTATACAATATTCTGTCTGTGTGTATGCCTGCAGGCCAGAAGAGGGTACTCTCAAATTCCTGATCTTCCTGCCTCCACCACCACTCAGATTTCAGGTGCATGCCACCACATCTGGCTTGAATTAAGTATTTCTTACATTTAGTTTTATTCCACAACAGTAAATATAATTCATTAAAGCAGTGGTTGGTTCTCAACCTTCCTCGTGCTACGACCCTAATATAGTTTCACCCCCAAACCATAAAACTACTTCATTGCTAGCCTATAACTGTAATTTTGCTACCGTTATAAATCAAAATGTATGTATCTGATATGCAGATTATCTTTTTTGCGACCCCAAAGAAAAAGGAGTCATGACCCACAGGTTGAGAACAGCTAATTTAAAAACAGTGGTATATGCCTCTAATCCCAGGACGAAGGAAGTTAAGGCAGTAAGATTACCATGAGTTTAAAGACAGTCTGGAGTACATAGTGAGTTAAGTCTAGCCTATGCTAAATAGACTCTTATTGATCATGATCTATTTAAACAGACGTTCTTTGGTGCCCTCAATAATTTTTAAGAATCAGAGTAATGAGACACAAGAAACTGAGAACTTTGAGAGGAAAAGATTGGGAAAACAAATGAAGAAAATCGCACATGCTCAGCAAGTGATCTGCCTGAGTCATATCTCCAGCATGAACTGCTTTTCTAGGCATTACTATATTTGTATTTTCCTAAGTAATATTACCTATCAGGTCAGCGAGCTGACTCAGTGGGTAAGGCACTGTCCACTGAGGCTGACAACCTGGGTAAAAGGAGAGAACCAACTCCTAGGATTGAGTTCTCTGCCTACAACATGAGCACCACAGATGCCTACATGTTCACACACACAAAAAAACACAAAAACATATAAGTGTAAAAAAATCATTATCTATTGAAAAAATGTTGCTACTCTAGATATAATTTTTAAAAATTTATCTTGGTGACAACAAAAAGATCTAGAACCTTAAAAGTTCTGTCAATTTAGAAAAGGAATCATTCATTACATTTTCTACAGTCAAATAACGTTTGGGCTGGAGAGATGCCTCAGCAATGACTACTCTTGCAGAAGACCTGAGTTCAATTCCCAGCACCCACATGATGGCTTAAATCTGTCTAATTCCTGGGTTCCAGAAAATCTAATGCACTTTACTGGCCTCTTGAGTATTGGGCATGTACATGGTATAGATCTACACGCTGGCTGAATCATACACACATAAAACATAAATTTTTTAAAAAATTAATGTCAAAATTCAAGTATTGAAGGTCTAGATAAGTAACCCAAATGGTCTTGAACTCTAGATCTTCCGGCCTAGATTACAAGGTGTGTGCCACCAATCTCAGGCTTTATCTGAGCTCTATCTATAAACATTGTTAATGATTCCAGATCAATCATGTATAGTTCAATCCTACGATAGCTCTTATATCGAAGATGAGGCTCTCTGAAAGCCTAGTCATACAACTGCTTGGCTAGTAACCCCCAATACACGTATGTACCTCAGGAATAAGCAAGATACTTATTGGTTATATTTTGTTTTCTTATTCTGTGTGTGCCACAATTTTATTTGTTTTGTTTTTGAGAAAGGGTCTTACTATGATATGGGATTCTCCTCTGTAAGTTATGAATACCAATTGTTAATAAAGAAACTGCCTTGGCCCGTTGATAGGGCAGAGTCAAACTAGGCAGGGAAAACTAAACTGAATGCTGGGAGAAGGAAGGCAGAATTTAGAGACACCATGTAGACCCGCCAGAGACAGACACAAGACGAAATTTTATCTGGTAAGCCACTGTCATGTGACAATTATGTAGATTAATGGAGATGGGTTAAATTAAGATATAAGAGTTAGCCAGAAATACACTTAAGCTATTGGCCAAAAAGTATTGCAAATAATATGGTTTCTGAGTGATTATTTCAGGGCTGAGCTGCCAGGAACAAACAAGCGGCCTTCTACAACATTTCTATGTACCCCTGACTGTCTTGGAACTCCCTACATAGCTTATACTGGCCTTGAACACAAAGGTCCTCCTCTTTCTAACTCCCAAATGCTGGAAATAATAGTATGCACCACCACAACGAGCTTAATTCTTTTCTGTTTTTACACTTATTTGCTTATTTAGTTTATGTGTCCCCACATGTATATGTGAACACATTTGCCACAGTGCACAAGCAGAAGTCAGAGACAACCTATGAAACTTTTCTCTTCCTACTATGTGGATCCTGAGGATCAAACCCAGGCTATCAGGCTGGACACTGTCAGCAAGAACTTCTACCTGCTGAGCCATCTTGCCAGCCCAGCCCACAACCCTAACTCTTGATACTATTTTTTCTCTTTTTTGGAGACAGATGTCATATCACATGCTAGTCTCAGCTCTCTGTGTAGTTATGATCTTCCTGACAACCTCATCCTGCCTCTACCTGGAATTACAGACCTACATCACCACATTAAGTTTACCTTATGTCAGGGATCAAACCCAGGGTCTCCTATAAACCAGATAAGCACTCTAACAACTGAACTATATTTCTAACCCTAAGCTTACCATTTCGAAGGTAGTCTTACATTTCATGTAAACACTATCTCTACAGAGCTGCCAGAAAATACAGGAACATTAAAATATCAAACCCAGGCCACGAAGACGGCTCAGTGAGTAAGTTTTGTTGTATACTCACTGTTCTAGGAAAACCAACTCTTGTAAATTGTCCTCTAATTGCTACAGGTGCACCATGGCACTTCTGCTCCCACACATAAACATATACACATCCATCAATCAATCAACCAACAAATTAATTTTTCAAAAAGATATGAAGCTCCTATTTAAATTCTTTTTTTTTGGATAGGGTTTCTCAGTGTAGATCTGGCTGTCCTAGATATCTCTCTGTGTAGACCAGGCTGGCCTCAAATTCACGAAGCTCCAACTGCGACTGCTTCCTGAGTGTTGGGATTGAAGGGGTATGCCACCACCACACAAATGGAAGAGTTTTTAATGCAGTAACAGGTAAAAAACTTCTACACTTATAGTTCAGACTAAAATCAACCTAAAAATACACAAAAATATTCATAATATTTCAATTAAAGGCCCTAATAAATATACTAACTCAAAAGTTAGGATGTTGCAATAGCAAAGAATGAAGTGATCAAGGACCTGAAGA
The DNA here is from genome assembly GCF_000317375.1 of Microtus ochrogaster. Taxonomy (NCBI): domain Eukaryota; kingdom Metazoa; phylum Chordata; class Mammalia; order Rodentia; family Cricetidae; genus Microtus; species Microtus ochrogaster. The sequence goes on along the minus strand of NW_004949208.1, from coordinate 579,677 downwards.
AAAAACATGTAAATCTAGGAAGAAATAGTCCTCCTTAGTTATCTTATTAGTTCAACATACATTAATTGTCTTCTACTCCCAAGACCCAAAACAAGCTAAGAAGCTTCCAACCAAGTAGGAAGATAATTCTCCAGATCAAAATATACATAGGTTAATGCAGTGACATCATAAAGCATTATAAAGAAAGATTATCGGGGCTGGAGAGATGGCTCAGAGGTTAAGAGTACCGACTGCTCTTCCAGAGGTCCTGAGTTCAATTCCCAGCAACCACATGGTGGCTCACAACCATCTGTAATGAGATCTGGTGCCCTTTTCTGGCGTGCAGGCATACATGGAGGCTGAATACTGTGTACATAATAAATAAATAAATCTTTAAAAAAAATAATAAAGAAAGATTATCATAAAGCATGAGAAAGAAATTCCATCTAAGAAGTACTCTAAAAGAAATGACAAAGGAAGGATATCTTCCAGCAAAGGGCAATAGGGCATATATGTTATGGGGATAAAAAAAAAAGCATCTGATGTGAGTCTGAAACATATATAAACTTTTGACAAATGACCATTAAGTGACTGGAAGACAAAAATCATACATTAAAGCAACACCAAAAAAAAAAAATCTATAGAAGCTATGATGGACTCCAGAAGAAAAATGGACTAGAAAATTAGGAAGCAAAAATAGTTGGATTTATATACAAGGGTAAGCAATCTGGTGCTTTTGTTTTTATACAGACAAAAGAAGCAATTGAAGGTTTTGTTTGTTTTTTCTAGATTAGCTTTCTCTATCAGGCTGTCTTAGAACTCCCTCTGTAGACCAGGCTTGGCTTGGAACTCAGAAATCCACCTGCCTCTGCCTCCTGAGCACTGGGATTAAAGGCCTGCACCGCTGCCACCCAGTGCCAACAGAAGATTTTTAAGTAAATTAGAAGATTTATCATTATATCATTGTAGGCAAATCATCACTTGATATTTTAAGAATAAAACTATAGACTGGGGAGTAGAGAGACAGCCCATTAGTTAAGAACCTTTTTGCTCAGCCAGAGGACCAGGGTTCAATTCCTAGCACCCACATCATGGCTCATAACTGTATCTCCAGTTCCAGGGAATCCAATGTCCTCTTCTGGCCTCAGAGGGTACCAGGCATGCATGTGGTCCACAGACATACACCCAGGCAGAACACACACAAAAAACACTATAGACTAGACAGAACAGAAATCGGAAACCAATAAGCTTTCACCCATTCCAGGAAGAAAGGAAGGAGGGAGGGAGGGAGGGAGGGAGGGAGGGAGGGGGAAAGGGGAAGAGAGGGAGGGAGGGAAGGAGGAAGGAAGGAAGGAAGGAAGGAAGGAAGGAAGGAAGGAAGGAAGGAAGGAATTTCTTTACAGTGGCAGGCTAGGAAAAAGACACATTCTGTCAATTATTTCATCGAAAATTTACTCATAGTTTAACACATATTCTAAACCCTAACTCATCACATAAAACAGAGTTGGCATTTACATTCATTCCATTAAGAAATATTCAAAAAGGATATGAAGTTATACAGGTAAGAAAAGGGGGTTGGAACTGGGAGGAGTTGGTGGGAGATTGAATACAGTCAAAA
>NW_004949208.1:571822-577927 GCF_000317375.1 Microtus ochrogaster | reverse complement strand
AGACCAGGCTGGTCTCGAACTCACAGAGATCCGCCTGCCTCTGCCTCCCGAGTGCTGGGATTACAGGCGTGCGCCACCACCGCCCGGCTGTATCTCAGTTTTGAAAAAAAAAAGATGTCTTATTGAGCTGGTGTTTGTCTGTCTGTGTTGTTTTTGTTTTTCGAGATAGGGTTTCTTTGTGTAGCCTCCTGGATGTTTTGGAACTCACTCTGTAGACCAGGCTGGTCTTGAACTCAGAGACCTGACTGCTTCTGCCTCACAAGTACTGGGATGAAAGGTGTGTGATAGCACTGCCAGGTTTTTTCCTAATAATTTAAATAAAATATGATCTGGCTCACCCCTTTAATCCAGTACTAGGGAGGCAGAGGCAGAGGCAGATGGATTTCCACTCCAGTCATCTCAAAAAAAAAAAAAAATTCACTTTATAGTCAATGTTTCAACATATTTAAAAGTAGTTTCTTTTAAAATATTATTAGGAATAATCATATTCTTTAGTAAGGATGCAAAACAAAAGATAATAATATAAACATATTTTCAGTGTTCTGAATATTTAGTATACAGATTTCATTCAAGGATAGACATCTTAAAATTCAAAAGTTTACTACGTTAAAAAATAAAGTTTGGGTCAGAATTTTCTATACAACCATATTAAAACCCAAATCTTTGCATAATTTTAATAGTCAGCTTTTTGAAAAATAATTTCTGGGCCAAACACAGTGGCACATGCCTGTAATCTCAGCACTTCAGAGGATGAGATAGAAGGCATGCAAGTTTAAGAGAATAGCCTCGACCACACAGTTACAGGCTAGCCTGAGCTATACTGTGTGAGTCGATCTCAAAAATAAATAAATAAAACACATATTCAACTCAACTTGGCCAATATTTTTCAATAAGATTAAAACTTTTCAATCATTAGTGCCTTCTTAATTTTCTACCCTCCTCCCTGTTCAACTCCCCCACCCAACAAATTTCCTTTGTATGTATGGAAGACAAGATACTATATGATCCAGCATGATCCTAAGGCAATGTGTATGTATAATCCTTATAAACACAGGTATATGTCATTATTTACTCTCTACAGGAGAGATTCCAGTGGTATGCTGGATTTCTGAACACATAAATGACAAATGTATCTGACAGAAGCAATGCTTAACCATTGGGGGAAACAAAGGGGAAAACACACACAATAGATGGGTGGTAAATCTTAGAAACTTTACAAAACACTGAAGAGCTGCATGTGGATTACAACAACAATTACAAAAGTAAAACAAGACAGTTCTAAAACAAAGGAAAAGAGAAAAATTCTTAGTGATAATTTAGACTTTCCAAAGAAGGGTGGTTCAGTATTCATATTAGTTTTTAAGGCACCATTTAACCCTATCACTAATTTTTAAAGAAGGTAATTCTCCATTCACAAGGACACAAGAAATAATTACTACATACCTTCTACGAGACATTTATACTTCATTATACTTGCACAGACTCCATTCTTTTCAAATGTTTCCAAAAATACAAAGTCTTATAATAAGCAAGATTCCCTAATGACAAACACATTATTCTGTAGGCTTAACTATAACCCATTTTTAAAAAAAACAACGAATTCATCCTCAGTAAACACAAGGAATCACAAAGGCCCCCTGCTTATTCAAAATCATTACATAAAGCACTGTCGGTAACTGCAAAGAAGGTTTGAGTATCTGACAGCTATAATAACCTAAAATGAGGCACACTTTAAAGAACAAAAACAACTTTTCATTTCCCTTTCTTTTTCCTTCCCTATCAGAGACACAAAATAACTCTAATGGCCTCAGACAAAGCTCTCAAATAAAATATATTTATATATGCATTTCACATGTACACGTACAGAAACCTGTCACATATATGTATATATCCCATTCACAGGAAAGAGAATTTGTTCTTTATTTTTAAGAGTCAAAATTATATCAATTCTGACACCCAAATTAAGTTAAATCACCATAAATTAATTAACGAGTAACAAATCACTGCATGCAGACTTAAGAGACCATATGCACAGACGGAAAAGAACCTCAGACTAAGGCCATGAATGAATAAAACCACCCAGTCCCTGAAAATCACTAACCGGCATTTGGTTTCTGTGAGAGAAACACGAGTCTTAAAATGAATAATCACAAAGGCAACTCCGTTTCTGAAGTTGCCCAAGGTAAAACACAACGAACCAAACCAGACCACTGCATTAAAGTATAAGCTTTAAGGAGTTCCCACAAAGGTAAAGACTGTCTTCATGAATGGATTATAAAACATCCCTTGCAGGTAGAAATTTTGAATTATTAAAAAAAAAGTGGAGGGCAGTCTAAACCTTGAATGACATGCAAAGGCAAAACCAAAAACGGATCTTTCCTCTCCCCCCCTCATCCAGTCCCCCCACCCCCACCTTCACGGGACAATGGGATCAGGGTCCTAACTGCAAACTTTAAAGGTATAAAACGAAGCAGTTTTACTGCGGCTTTAAATGCAATCTGCCCCTCATCTCAAACCTGGCGCACCCAGGAACACTTCTGGCCTGAAACCATCACCAGGGTTTTGTTAAGCACAAATCAGACCCGTCCAAAGAAATAAAAAGTTTGGTCCCAAATACCTGGAGGATCCATTTCAATATAAAATATCAGTTCTGTCGAATAGGGCATCATCACCTCCCTCCAGTCTGCGTCATCGCGGTCCATACTCCACACCGTATTGTACATCGCGCTGTCAGGGGCAGGTCGTCAGGAAATATATAGAAAGCATATATATATATATATATCTTTTATCTGATATTTTAAAATCTAAATATATATATTTGATAAAGTTCCAAACGGAAATGTACTTCGGGGTTTCTAACGGCCAGTACAAGTCCAGTCAACTACTGGGACGAGGACAAGGTCCTCCCCCTCTCTCCTCCTACAAGCACCCAAGAAAATGCCCCGAACTTTCAAGCTACGGGGTTTTACCTCAGAGGGTTACAGAGAGGCTCGAAAAGCAGAGAGCAGTGGTGTTAAAAAAAAAAAAAAAAAAGCCGCTCCCCGAAAAATCCTTCCTAGACAATCGCTCTCCAAAGGGAAAAGCTCCCTACCGCCTCCTAATCTTTCAGCGGAAGCCACTTTTGTGTCCTTCGGAGGAGAGAGAATGGGAGAGGAGGAAAAAAAGAACGCGTTGGGAGAAAGCTGGGGAAGTGACAAAGGCTTGAAAGGGGGTGGGGGGGCTGCGTTCAAGTTTCGGGGTCCCACTGGTCTGCAGAGAGCGATTCCCTCTGGGACTAGGATTCGGGCTCTGCTCGCCTCAGGTTGGGAACCCAAGCTCCCGCAGCTTCGGGATGACGACCCGCCGGAGAGTCCAGGGAGCTCGGCTGTGAGTTCGGCTGTGCGCGGGTAGCAGAGGTAACCCCGTCAGCACCGGCTCCCTTCACGCTCTGCTGGGGCTCCAGCCACTCGAGTTTCATTTTAACTGCGCGGAGGGGACCTCCTCCCCCGCCCTCGCTCCCCACCCCCGCTGGGCGCCACCCAACCGCGCGGAGCAGGGGGAACGGCCGGCGGCACGACTGTCCTCTCCACGCCGTACCATCTTGATATGCGACGATTTTCAAGTGCTCGGGAAGGAATGACGACTACAGCCCTCCACTCCGACTCTGGTCTCTCTCCGTCCCCGTGTCAGGCGCTCCTCTTTAGTCGACCTTTGTCTCTCCCCCCCGCCTCCCTCCGAATGGTACAGCCCGGGCGCTGGCCGCTCGCCAGGAGCCAGAGCCGGGCGCACGCGAGCTCGGCCCGGAGAAGGGGGGCGGACGGTGATTGGCTGCTCGCGGTTGCCGGAGCCCGAGCCTGCGTCTTTTGTCTGCCCTGCTCCAGCTGAGGAGCGGAGACGGCTGCGCGCCCCGAGCGGGCCAATCAGAAGGAAGCCGGCGCCGGCCGGTAAGGCGGCGATTGGTCGGACCTCAGTTACTAAGCGGGACAAAGGCAGAAGGGGAAAAGAAAAGAGGAGGAAGAGGTGGGGTTGTGGAGGAAGAATGAAGGCGCAAACGGCGGTTACTGACAGGCTGGGCGAACGCTCGGGGGCTCGAGCTACCCGGAGTCTGGCGGGGCTCCCGCTGTGGCTCGGTCCGCCCGGACTAGTGACGAGGGGGAGGACGGGCTGACGCTAGGCTCTTCTGCCTGGAGACTGGCCGTGGGGGAGGGGAGCGGTGGGAGCGGGGCGTGCTGTCACTTGGCTGGGCGCACACTCTTCAGCTCCATTGAAAGTCTCAGAGTTCCTCCTCACAAACCTCTTCACCTTGCTGCGTTCGCCCGCCCCGACTTCTGTGTTCAGTCGTCAGATACAGCAAAGGTCGCCATGCCCACTTGCATGATAGTACCTGTCCAGACAAGGTGCCCATCGCCCCCCTCCCCCCGCAACTCCCTGCGGGGTTTCTGAACCTTGGGCCTTTCTTGGAGAGTCATTTTGCCCCTACTCTGCTTCCCACTGAAGGACTTTTGAACCCAGAGTAACTCAACGCTCAAGTAACTGCATCTCAGCAAGTCCTCCAGTTCTAGTACTCCTAAATTTTTTCTGGAATTACAGTGAGTTTGTGATTTCTGCGATAAATCACAGGTGTTGAACTCTCTTGCCAAAAAACTGCTACTCCTGTTTTCCTGACAGACCCCTTTCCACACATGCAGTCCCCTCCCTCCAGGCTTAAAGCTCCGAGACCAACTTCAATATAAAAACGCTGAACATTTCCGTGCATTGCAGAAATAGCTAATTAACTTGCCGGGGAACGCTGAATAGCTAACCTGTGCCTGGAATTGCCGTCCTGCTCTACAATACAGTCTGAAGAGGCCAAAAACTGTAGTTTCCTCTTTACACTGGAGTAACAAAGCCCATTGTGTTTGAGTTGACAACCTGATTTAAGCCCTAGCAAAACCTACCCTGAGTAGCTCTGTGTATTGATTAGCCTCTGGAAGAGTCACCACGTTTCATTCTCCTGAGGTGGTTCTGTTTGTCTTTAAAGTGTTTTGAGTTAGGCCAGCCTTGGTGACTCACTCCTTTCGTTCCAGCACTCTGGAGACAGAGGTAGGTGGATCTCTGAGTGTGAGGCCAGCCTGATCTACAGAGCGAGTTCCAGGACAGCCAGGGCTACATAGTGAAACTGTCTCCAAAAAAACAAAACAACAACAAAAAGAAGTCCTGCATTGAGAAAGGCCCAAGAAACAGTCAAAATCAAAATGTGTACAGACTAGATACAAAGTAAGGAGGTAAAGAATCCAGAAAATACAGACAGGGTTAAGGTTTAAAGGAAACAAATTTCAAAATCACTGGAGAAGAAGCCTCAAGATGCTCACTTCTATCTTGCCAGCTGAAATGTATTTCAAAAGCTAGAGCAGCTCTGGGGCAGGGCTCATTAATTTTAATCTCCTGAACTGCTCCTTCAGGTAGAAGATGTTGGAAGATCAACTCTAATTTGTGGCTGACTTCCCAGCAGCCTCTGCTTCACCATATCTGAGTGCCAAAAGTACTCACATTTGATAACTCAAAAGGCAGAACAGTCGGTGAAGGGCAAGTTGGTGTATTTCGTTCACAGGTGTCTGTGCGCATTCCCAAAGGAAATGAAAGCAAAGGGACAAAAGTGTGGAAAAGATAACGGCAGCTGTTCCCTGGACCACTTTTCAACGGGGAGTGATGGGGTTTCAGTTTCTAAAGTACAGAAGAATCACCCAGGCCTTCCCCATACCTGAGGTCTAGGGGGATGGAGTGACAAAGTAGCACAGTGCAAGAGAACTGCTCCAGGTTGATACATGGCATAAAGCAGATGTGCCAGACCGGTTTATGTCAACCTGAAATGGCTGAAGACATCTAAGAGAAGGAACCAATTAAGAAAATGACTTCGACAGGCAGTGGTGGTGTAAGCCTTTATCCCCAGATCTTCAGGGGCAGAGTTTGAGGTCAGCCTGATCTACAGAACGAGTTCCAGTATAGCCAGGACTGTTATATAGAGAAACCTTGTCTCAGAAAACCGAAAAGAAAGGAAGCAAGGAAAGAGACAGGGCGGGGGAGGAGAGAGAGAGGAGAGAGACAGAGAGAGAGAGAGAGAGAGAGAGAGAGAGAGAGAGAGAGGAG
>NW_004949208.1:567630-571343 GCF_000317375.1 Microtus ochrogaster | reverse complement strand
GCAACCACATGGTGGCTCACAACCATCTGTAATGGGGTCTGGTGCCCTCTTCCGGCCTGCAGGCATACACACAGACAGAATATTGTATACATAATAAATAAATAAAATAAAAAAAATAAAAAAACCTCTAACTTAATAGACCGTCGAATAGAATTCCAAGGAATGAGTGGCACAAGGGGCCATAGAGATGTTCAGGAACAGTACATTTCCTTTAAGATGCTCAAATCAGTGTCTTACCGTGGTAGGAAGTGCCTATCACATGATGCTGGCTTTCTTTCAGTTGAGAAACAGAATCAGTGTTCCGATTGCTTGTCATCTAACTGCCTCTGGCTCTTTGGCGAAGAGAAAATGTTAGCTCTGGTGTCCTGGACCACTTCCATACTGGAGGATTATATTTGGCCTGAGTGTGGATTAAATTCAGCTTTAAGAGCTCAAACTCCTGGGTCACAACCTGCTACTTTGGGAGGTTTTTTTTTTTTTTTCTTTTACCTCCCTCCTTTCTTCAATTTAAATTAGCCTTAGGTAAATCATAAAATCTATCTGCTTTTGTTTATATATTTAAAATAGAAGATTGCCATTGGATTTATGCAAGCTACTTAATTTATTGTGAAACACTCTGAGAATTAAAAAAATGCCACTTAATAATTAAAATAGTAGCTTTCTAAACTTCAAATAGCTAGGATGCCCTTCTTTTTTTTTTCACCCTGGTATGGTTTTGTTATGAAACTATTCAAATATGCTCCATTCCCCTGCCCATATTTCAGAAATGGATGAAAATTTTCTTCTGTGCTCTGAATATAGTGTATGATCTCAGAGTTCTCTGTGGCAAAAGACTACCTGGAACTCAGCCAAAAGTTATTCATGATTAAAGGTGCCATCTGAACACAAAATATCTTTTTAAGCTTGGCAAAATGAAAGCGTACCTTTTTCCTGTGGTCATTGGCTTTAACATTAGGACTGACTTTAGCCTTTGAGGAAGAATTCCCCTGGCCTCACTTTCCTTCCCTTCCCCCCTGCCCCCATCACCTTCCCTTGACCATTTATCTCCTGAGACCCAGTCCATGCAGCCAAATAAATTCACTTAATAAAAGGAAAGCAAAGAAAACACTCAAAATTATCAGCTACAGCTTCTAAGGTCTCCCTAAGTCACGTGCTTTTGGATGGAAGAGTTTCCCTTATATTGCAAAAAGAGCAACATTAGTAGATCTTCTAGAAAGATATTTCACCTGGGAATTGATAGACATCTCTTGAGATAGCTATGCCTAAAGTTCTGAATATCATCTCTTTTATATAGCATTTGCAATTTTTTTTACTTCCCCCTCATCTTTTCTTAACACTTGCATAGTCATGATAGAGTTAATCATATCAGCCTAAGGCACCGAGAAACGATGACAGTAGATGAATGAGGGGGCTTTATAGAAATGGCACTTGTTCAAATGTTGATGAAGTCCTGGGCTTAGCGAGCTTACACGCATCAGCACATGATGGAGGTCTGCTCTGCCACATTCTCCCACCTTGGGTTCTCCTTCAGCTTTAAGGATCATAAAAGTACATCTCTCTGTAGCCTGACATGTCCATCTCTTTTAATATCTGTCCTTCTAGCAACACAGAGCCACCTGGATGATATGTACGCTGCTTCTACAAATGTCCCCTCCAACAAGGCAACAGATTTCAGCTTGGCTCTCACCAGGAGACGGAGCAAATGAGATCCAAACAATAGTCCAGGCTGTTTTGCTAGGGCAGGGCACAAACAGGGCGAGCAGCTGGTGAGCTCTGTCACCTCATTTAATCTCTGTCACCCTGGGGAAGAGGGTTGCATTTTACAGATGAGGAAATTGAGACCCAATCAGTGAAGGAACTTAGTAACAAAGCTGACAGCAGAGCCCCAGGTCTCCACCACAGGCTCACTGCCTTTTCTGTGAGACCACAGCCTCACCTCTTTATTCAGTGAGCAAATGTTTTTACCTAGAGATATAAAAATGAGTAAGGAAGAACCCCTAACATTGAGTTCTCCAGACTCATAGAGGAGGGCCAGCAAAGGAATAAACAATGGCAGGCATGGAAAGTGAGATTGACAGGACGTTGCGGGAGCTTCAGAGAAGTGAAGATCGGATGCTGCCACCCTTTCATACCCACCATAAAGTTATTTTCGCTGCTACTCCATAACTGTAATTTCACTACTGTTATGAATCATAATGTAAATATCCCATATTCAGGATGTCTGATATGTGACCCCATGAAAGGATCATTCGACCCCTACAAAGGGGCTGTGTTTGACCCACAGGTTGAGAACTGCTGATGTAGACACATAAGCAAGTAAGTAGAGGTTTCCCAGGAGACATACTGTTTGGGACTGGATTTTTACAGACTTGAACTTTTTACATACATGGTTTAAATATGGGGTCTCTTTATTTCTGTTTCTCCGATACATACATTAATGTCAAGCCTGAAAAAGATTTGTTGAGGGGCTGGAGAGATGGCTTAGCAGTAAAAAGAGCACTGGCTACTCTTGCAGAAGATCAAGGTTCGATCCCCAGCACCCCATGGTGGCTCACAACTGTCTGTACCTCCAGTTTGAGGGGATCTGATGCCTTTTATGGCTTCCATAGGCACCAGGTGTGCACATGGTGCACAGACGCACATACAGGTAAAGCACTCAAACACATAAAACAAATAGTTATAAAATATATCTTAAGTGGTGGGTGCGTGTCTTTAGTCACAGCACTCAGGAGACAGTACAGAAACAGACAGATCTCTGAGTTTTTAGCCTCGCCTGGTCTAGGACAGTCAGATATATATCTTTTAAAAGTTTTCATTAAAAAAGCTAACCCATGGCTCCAAAGCCACAGAGAAACCCTGTCTCAAAAAAACCAAAAAAAAAAAAAAAAAAAAAAGCTAACCCAGATTGCAGCTTGCCAGAATCCTTTAATTTTTGTTTTGTTTTGTTCTATATTGTTTACACAGGGTAAGGTCTCATGTAGCCCAGTTGACTTCCAATTTATGGTACAGCCAAGGATGACTTTGGACGTCTGACCTTTCACCTTTCACTTCCTCAATGCTGAGATGACAGACATGTGCCACTATACCTGGTTGTAGTACTGGGGACCAAACCCGGGACTTTCTACATACTACGAAAGTGTCCTACCCCTTGAGCTCTGTCCTCAGTCCCCAGACTCCTTCTATCTTAAATCATATTTAAATAGCTTCTTCCTAATCTTTGTGCCTTCTTTAGTCCACACAGCTAGAGTGATGGCACTAAATAATAAATAAATCCCAAGATGTAGCCTAACGCAGGCAAATTCTGGGCTCAATCTCCAGCACTGGGGAAAAACCAAACCAAACCTAAATGCCATTCCTTTACTTTAACTCAGGTGGTTTCTCTCTTAGCCTAGCATTCGGGCCTTTGATGCTCTAGCTTCCACCAACCTTTCTAGTCTCTTCTCACATAGTTCTTTCCATCTCCTATCAATAATAGGCCTACTGTATAGGGAATTTCTCAAGGGTGGAGTACATGAACATTCTCAGCTACATAGTGAGTTCAAGGTCAGCCTGGGCTAAATGAGAGACTTGACTATAGTGAAGTACTTGCTGTTCTTGGAACAGTAAAAAGTTATTCTCCATATGATACACCTTAAGTCCCAGCACTCGGGAGGCGGGGGCAGGTGGATCTCTGTGAGTTTGAGGCCAGCCTGGTCTACAGAGTGAGTTCCAGG
>NW_004949208.1:566388-567530 GCF_000317375.1 Microtus ochrogaster | reverse complement strand
AGAAAATCTCAAGTGGTGGCTACAGTAAGTGTATTAAACAAGCCTTTGCTATCTCGGCAGCAACCACTACAGGGCGTTGTCCTGGAGATCTGCGGAGGTGAGGTAGCTTCCAGGGCTGAACATTCATCGTTGAGGGGGCGGGAAGAGGGTGGGAAGAGGGTGAGTGGTTTCTAGTTTTATTGCTCTTGCAGATTCCCAGCACCCAGCTGTAGCTCACAGCCATCTTCGATTGTAGTTATAGGGTATCTAGCGCCCTCTTCTGTCCAGGGATGTCCATGCTGAACATACATATGTGCTGTCAAAACATTTAAACACATAAAATTGAGTAAATAGCCGGGCAGTGGTGGCGCATGCCTTTCAATCCCAGCACTCGGGAGGCAGAGGCAGAGGCAGAGGCAGGCAGATCTTTGTGAGTTCGAGGCCAGCCTGATCTACAAGAGCTAGTTGCAGAACAGGCTCCAAAGCTACAGAGAAACCTTGTCTTGAAAAAAAAAAAAAAAAAAAAAAAAAAAAAAAAAAAAAAAAAAAACAAGGACTGTGTTCACATCAGCCCCTCTGCACAGCCTTGGGCTATATGTTAAAGCATGTGTTGTTAGACATACCTCACTCTCCAACATTCTTAAAATTTTCCTGGGGCTGAGAGATGGCTCAGCAGCTGAAAGCTTCAGCAACTCTTCCAGGGACTCCACCTTTGATTCCCAGCACCCACAGGGTGGCTCACAACTGACTGTAACTCTAGTTCCAAGGGACCCGATGCTCTCTTCTGGCTTCTGTGAGCACCAGGCATGCACATGGTACACAGACATACATGCAGGAATAACATCCATAAACACAAACTAATATTTTGTTTTCTTTCTTTGTGTGTGTGTGTGTGTGTGTGTGTGTGTGTGTGTGTGGTGGGGGGGGGTAGTTTTGAGACATGGCTTTTCTGTAATAGCCCTGGCTGTCCTGGAACTCACTTTTTGAGACCAAGCTGGCCTCAAACTCACAAAGATCACCTGCTTCTGCATCCTGAGTGCTGGGATGAAAGGTGTGCACCATGACACCCAGCTTTAATTTATCTTTTAAGAGAGAAAGGGGAGAAGAAGGGAGGGAGGAAAGGAAAGGGGAGAAGAAGGGAGGGAGAAAAGGAAGGAGGATAT
>NW_004949208.1:563909-566288 GCF_000317375.1 Microtus ochrogaster | reverse complement strand
TCGGATCTCTGTGAGTTCGAAAACACCCTGATCTACAGATTGAGTTCAAGGACAGCAGGGCTACACAGAGAAACCTTGTCTCAAAAAACTAACACACACACACACACACACACACACACACACACACAGAGAGAGAGAGAGAGAGAGAGAGAGAGAGAGAGAGAGAGAGAGAGGCCCAATGGCCCAAAATGACAAGCTTTCATTTCAACATCAACTAAGGCCATCCTGTGACCCAATCCTGTGCAGAACACTCTGTAAGATACTGTTTGTCCTAAATAAGATAAGCCCACTATCTCATAAGAGAGAGTTATAAGAACAAGCAATAACAGTTTCCCTGACCCCTGTGCTTGCACTAATTTTCCCTGCAACCCTAAAACCAGGCAAAATAGTGCATTTGTTGGGCCTCTCCATCATCCCTCTCTAACAGTCTCGCTCTCTCAGCCTCTCCCTGACCTCTGACTGCTGAGTCTTAACCTCATGATTCTGTTCTTGCGGAACTGACTGCAGGCTTTATTCCCCAGCCACAACTGAAACTCATCCCTTGGAGCATGGCTTCTTTTCCAAGACAATGGAGGAATTGAGCCCAGTATCCTAGCTTGCTATCGGGCTTTGTGGTTGCTGCTTCTGCAGTGTTCTCCTAGAATCCTGCAAATAAGAGCCAGGCAATACCCATCTCACCCATGAAGTGCTTCATTTCTGAAATGTTTAACTCAATAACAGACCACTATGACTTCTCTGTTTTATTTTGTTGCTGTTTTTTTTCTTATTTTTTTCAACCAAGTAATATACTGGGGAGAATGATTACACCCTAATACCACTTCAGTCAGTTCTAAGAATCTACTAAGATTCTTAGATATAGAAGCTCTAATATGACCTTATTTGTAAAGAAGTCTTCAAAGGTATAATTAAAGATCTGGTGATGAGATCATTTTAATTAAAAGTGGGCTCTAGACCCAGTGACAAATATCCTTATATGAAGAGCCAGTTGGTGGTGGCAAATTCCTTTAAGCCCAGCAGCACTCAGGTGGCAGAAGCCAGCATATCTCTGAGTTAAAGGCCAGCCTGGTGTACAGAGTGAGTTCCAGATAACCATGGCTACACCGAGGGAAAAACAAGAAAGAAAGAAAGAAAGAAAGAAAGAAAGAGAGAGAGAGAGAGAGAGAGAGAGAGAGAGAGAGAGAGAGAGAGAAAGAGAGGTGGATCTGAGGCAGCCATACATGGAAGGCTGTTTGAAGACAATAGTAGACACTAGAGCAACACAAATACAAGCCAGAGAACACTAAAAATTACCAGAACCTAGAAGGGCATGTAGTCTCACCAGAGTCTCCAAAAAGAGCTAATCCTGCCAACATCTTGACTTTGAACCTTTGGACTTCTGCCCTCCAATGTTATGAAAGAATAAATCTCTATTGTTTTAAGTCAGCCAGTTGTGGTAATATACTACTGCAATCCTAGGAAAGTAACACCATAACACCACAAATACCAGACCATCTTCATCTTTTGTGTGTGTGTGTGTGTGTTTTGAGACAAACTCTTACTCTGGAGCCCAAGATGGCCAGCCCTAGAGTTCTAGACTGACCTCAAATTCACTGTAGTCTTCCTGTGTCAGTCTTCCAAGTGCTGGGATTGTAAGGATAAACCATCATATTCAACTCCATAATGTAATTTTCTTTTCATATTTTCCCATTTTATTCATTCATTTATTTTAAAAAGGCTTTGTGATGTAGGAATGCTACCGTGCATCTTTAATCCCAGTACTGGGAATCAGAAGCAGGTGGATCTCTGTAAATTTAAGGGCAGCTTGGTCTAATCGAGTTCTACATAGTGATATCCTTGGGAGGGGCACTTTTATTGGAGAATGTTTTCACTTATTTTCTTCTGTGATTCATTCCTTTCAAGGATCCTACTGGCTAGACCAGGCAGCCCAAAGAGCTTTGCTTATGGGTTATGGTCTGTCAATGTGTAAAGACATTGTCCTAGGCTGGTGAGTCAAGTGTCCTATTGGAGTGGATGCCTTCTAATATATCTGGTGACTTCAGCATGACATTTCCCTCCTCAACGTATACAGGATTTTGCTCCTGGTCATAAGTGACCCCACCTGGCTCAAGTTAATTAGTGTTCCTTTCAAAAACATTTGGAAATAGCACCTCCCCAAATTAGACTCTCTAAAGATTTGGACCTGTGACAGAGTTAACGTCTGGAGTTGACTATGGATATTGTTCACCCTAACAGTGAACTTCAAAGGAAACTGAAGAAGACTGGGCCTGGTGGTACAACCTGTATTCCCAGACACAGAGATCACAAGTTCCTAGGATACAGAGTGACTCCAGCCAGCTAGGGCCAGTGAGACCCTGTCCCAAAATTAAAAGTAAAAAGAAG
>NW_004949208.1:559699-563737 GCF_000317375.1 Microtus ochrogaster | reverse complement strand
CTACAAGGCAAGATCTTTAGAAGGTCAATACCATATTTGTCTACATAGAGAGTTCCAGACCAGTCAGGGATACAAAATGAGACCCTGTCTCCAGAAAAAGGGGGGGGGGGCTGGGGATATAGTTCTGTGACAGAGTGACCCTCAAGGTTGATCTAACATACATAAGGCCCTGGGTCCAATCCCCAATAATGAATACGGAAGGAGGGAAGAAAGGAAAAAAGGAAGGAAGGATGGAAGGAAGTGATCTGAACGGAACAGAGTTAAGAGTGGGGTGAGCACAAGGGGTAACCAGCTTCCTGAGTTGCTATGGTCCAAATACGACCGTTCCTCCAAAGTTCTCCTGCTGGCACCCAGTTTATAGTGGCACTATTCTCATAGCCAAATGACGGGCTCAACCTGGGTGCCTGTGATAATATCAACAGTCAGCTCAACTCCAGTCCCAGGAGGTCCATGCTGTCTTCTGACTTCTTCGGGTGATGGCTAGACATGTGAAGTACAAACAGACATGCAGGCTAATATTCATAAGCATAAAATAAAAATCAGTCCAAAAATTTAACTTTTTGAGACAAGGTCTCACTATGCAGCCCCCGTTGGCCTCAAATTCACAGAGATCTGCCTGCCTCTGCCTTCCTGGTGCTGGTATTAAAAGGCATAGACCACTATGCCCAAGTTCCTAAAAAATTATTTTTTAGAAAAATGGATGGAATTTATTATTATATTGTTAAGGGAAATAATCCAAAATCAGAAAGAAAAATATGAAGTTTTTTCCCCCATTTCTCATATGGAATATAGAGTCTTACAAAAAGACATGAAATTAAAAAGGGGGCTCTTTTGGAATAGGAAGGATACCAACAGGAGAGAAGGGAAAAATAGAGTAAGGAGAGATGGATTTGACTGAGTATAGTATACTTGTTTTTTGTTGTTGTTGTTTTTATTTTTTTTTTGTTTTTTATTGATTTTTTTTCATTTATTTTACATGCTGACCACAGTTTCTCCTCCCTCCTTTCCTTCTGTTCCCTCCCTCCACCTCCCTTCTATCCCTCCATCCTCCTCTGGTTCCTTTCAGGAATGGGCAGGCCTCCCATGGGTGTCAACAAAGCCTGGTACATCAAGTTGGGGCAGGAACAAGCTCCTCCCCTTGCATCAAGGTTGGGCGAGGTAATCTAGCGTGGAGAATGCATTCCCCAAAGCCAGCTCAAGCTGCAGGGACAGGTCCTGATCTTACTGCTAGGAGCCCCAATAACAGGCTAAGATATACAACTGTCACACACACACACACACACACACACACACACACACACACATTCACACACGCAGAGAGCCTTGGTTAGTCCCATGCAGGCGCCCTAACTGTTGGTCCAAATCAGTGCGCTCCCATGAGATCAGGTCACCTGTGTCTGTGGATTCCCCTGTTGTGACACTGACCCACCTGGCTCATTATAGTATATACTTGTATATATCATAATCAAACAAGCTCATGGGCTGGAAGCTTGGTCCACAATGTAAAGGTACTGAGAGGTGGTGGCACCTTTAAGAGTAAGGTACAGTGGAAGGGAATTGCATCACGGAGCACCACTCTGAGGGAGAGATGAAGGCCCATCTCCAGAGAGTTCATTAGGTCTCAAGGGATTAGACAGATTACCTTGAGTGTGAGTTGATCCATTGTGAGTACAGCTACCTCAGTTTACTGCTTTCTCTCTTGTAGGCTTGCTCCTCTCATACACACCTCCCCCATGCAATGCTCTCTGTCGTGTTATGGTTTACTATAAAGATCTCAGTAGACTAGTAGTTCTGTTAGCTTTGGTTTTTTTTTCAGTGGGCAGCAGTTATCGCAGAGACTCCTAACTGGTCAAAATTCTGAGAATAAGTGACCATTGAATGTTCAGTCCAAACTGGAACATCTGCATCACCCCTCCAAGGCTCAGGGAATATCACAGAAGTGGTTGCAAAAGGGATGTAAGATCCAGAGGAAGGGATGGGGTGTTGGAGAATGCTGTCTTCTGGGCATGACTTGGCCATTGCACTCTTGAACTCTGGGCAGTTGGGACTACTAGAATAAGACCTGCACAAGCTTTGGCCGGTCAACATTCTGTCATGAAGATGGGAGGGGCACTTGAGGTCCCACCCTTCTTTAAGAATTTATGGGCAGTTAAGTGCTATTTGTAAAAAATGACTCATGAGGCCTCACCCCTCCTGGAGAGCCATAGGCCATTGCTGTTGCTGTGGTGGAAGACACAGTCACTTCAGTGATGCAGTCCACTATATATAAATAACCCCTCATCCTGCAAAAAACCCTAATCCACATCAACAGACCTGAAAGTAGAGGGGACTAGTTGAGGAGATTGGGGAGAGTGTAAGAGGGACAAGAGAGAATAATGAGAGATGAATGAGATCAAAATACATTATATACATGCATGAGAATAACACAGTGAAACCCACTATCATGTATAATTAAAATATGCTAATTAAAAACTTTTAAAAATAGATTTTATCAGATGTGACTGACTGAACTTGAACGTATTAACCTTCTGGAACTTACCATGAGGCAAAGTAAATCTTCTTTATAAAATGCCTATCCTTGGGTATGTGGTTATAGCAATATAATATTATGACGTCAGTTTAGATTAGAGCTACCTGACACCTAACTGAGTTCCTGTAACACTGGTAGGGCCTAGGCCAAGAGTATTTATGGAGACCCACATGCCATTTGTAAAAATCCCTAAAAGGGTCTAAATAAAATACACTAAACTTAAAAAAAAAGTTAAGTCCCCATATCATATCAAATGCATCTTTATGAAAACCCAGAAGAGTAAGTTCAAATTTAAAATTCAAGAGTCCATGGAGTTCTGACACATGAAGAGCATGGCTTCATCCTGCACTGTAACCGTGCCCAAGTGAACATGTCCAAACTCTTCCCCAGCCCTTACGAACAGCTTAGATCTAAAGGTGTTGACACCATGCTTGCTGTTCTCAGGAGAACACATCAAGGAGCAGGGTCTGTACAGTTCTGGAAACAAGCAGAAGCTTTGGGGTCAGCAAATTCCAGACACTGAGGGTGATCAAGAAGTGACCATTTGGGGTAAATAATTCCCTTTGTCCCAACAGATTTCTCATCCTAAGGAGAACAGTTGTCTCGGAATAGGGCCCAAACAACACCCATTAGGCACAGGGTCAAAATCAAGGCTGCTTTTTTTCAGGTCTAACAGAAGCTGTTTATATAAATATTTATATAAAGTATGATCCAATTAGATTGTTACTTGCAATTCAAGAATCCCAAGGCCCCTGACTTTACACTCTGAACCACTGTCCACTTTTTACTCTCTGTTGCCCAGTGGACTAGAGTAGTGCCTGGTTCAAACCCTTCCGCCTACCAAATGTGCCAGAAGCAAGGAGGTAGCTTGTGCCATAGTTCTGCCATCTCTGAGAAATGTTTTTCATTAATCATTAGTCCTCTCCCCACTTCAGGATGCATGCTATATCTCTAGTTAGAGAGCTTGAACTCCATAAGTAGACCAAACCCTAAACTATTACCTTACTTCTGGAACTATATCCAATACCATATCAGAGTTCATGGGTTCTGCCTCCCATCTAGCTTGGAAGTCCTTCAAAATGGGAAAAATGCTCAGATATTATTAGGCAGTAAAGAATGTCAAATGTTCTCTATAATCTCGTCAATCAGGTCTTGAAGCTGTCTCCCTTGGGGGAACTTCTGGTCCTCTTCCTTGGAAAGCCTTTAGTGTTTTCTCTGTACCTACACTTGCTTTGAGTCCTGTCTGTCACTCTTTAAACTCTACATTCATAGACTGACTAATGACACTGGACCATGCAGTCAAATGCCACCGTGAGCATGATGTCTAAGACAGACAGGAACTTCCTGCTAGACCTGCCTCACAGCTTGCCTCTCAGGAGCCTGTGAGTGTATCTGCTGAAGAGAATGCACCAGTGTGCTCCTGGTGTGATCTGTGCTCCTGGTGTGGTCTATGCTCCCAGATGCCTGCATCAGTGTGCTCCTGGTGTGGTCTGTGCTCCTGGTATGGT
>NW_004949208.1:554854-559278 GCF_000317375.1 Microtus ochrogaster | reverse complement strand
GCATCTGTGTG
Organism: Microtus ochrogaster; assembly: GCF_000317375.1. NCBI lineage: Eukaryota > Metazoa > Chordata > Mammalia > Rodentia > Cricetidae > Microtus > Microtus ochrogaster. Next base: position 559,267 of record NW_004949208.1, on the reverse strand, counting down.
CTCCTGGTGTGGTCTGTGCTCCCAGATGCTCTGCAACAGGAAATGGGAAGACCACCCTAACCCAGTGGTTGGAGGTGAGCATGGGCAACACAGTAGTGACACCCTCTCTTTTTAAGAAAGAAATAGAGGAAGAAAGGAAGGGAAGGAAGGGAGGGAAAAGAAAAGGAAAGGGCAGGAGAAGGGAAGGGAAGGGAGAAGAGGGGAGAAAGTGACAGCAGCAGAATGTTCTACAGTGGCCAATTACCAGAAATCATCAGCTGGGCTTAGGAAGCATGAGAGTCAATAAGGTGTAGCCTAGAACCTGACACATCTGCTTCCCCAGAGTTTGTGATTTCCCAGTTGTAAGGAAGGCTGCACCTTATAATCTGGTATACTTCTATAGACAAACATTTTTGCCAGTGGTGGTGTTTCTCTTTAATCCCAGCACTCAAGAGGCAGAAGCAGAAGGATCTCTATGAGTTCAAGGCCAGTTTGGTCTACAAAGTGAGTTCTAAGACAGCCAGAGCTGTTATATAAAGAAACCCTGCCTCAATAAAAGAGCAAACAAGCAAACAAACAAAACAGAACACTTCTTTTTTTTTTTTTCATTTTTCTAATAGTATATTTTATAGTTTGGGTCTTAAGTGTCCCCCAAAAGTCCCTGTTTTAAAAGCTTGGTTCCCTCTTGGCATGACTTGGAGGGGTAGAAATATCAGAGGTAGGGTCTGGTGGGAGGTGTTGAGGTCATTGAAGGTGTGCCCCTGAGGGGACAGGGACTAGTCCTTCCTCTGCCTTCCCCTTTTGTGTCCTTGTTATGAGTTGGGTGGTTTTGCTCTGGTATGCTTTTCTCCCATGGTTGCTATCCAAAGCAAGAGTCCATTGATCATATCCTGGAACCCCCCAGCTTTGAGCGAAAACTGACATCAGCATTGAGTCAGAAACTGCTTGATAAAACCTAACTATGCAAGGACTTCCAAAATTGGGGATTTTTGGCAATGAGAGCATTGACTTCCTTCTGGGTCTTAAGCTTCTGATTTGGTACCTTGGATTGACCCCGACAATGCTAAATGCAAGGTTAGAACACCAAAGACTTTTAGGAGCTCATTAACGGTGTGATTACTTTTAATTTGCTATGCTCGGTACATTGGAAGCAGTTACCTAGGGATCTTCTGGGCCTGGAGGTATAGCCCAGACATAGACTTCACATTTAGCATGCCTGCGGCTGTGGGTTCAGTTCCTAGAACTAGTAATACTAACAACAACATATACATCTTTTCATAGCCTGTGTTTATGTCTTATGTGATATTTCATGTCATCAACTTTTATGAAGATTAAGTAAAATTGTTGAAGTTATAAAGTGACACCTTCAAACTTGAGTCTTTCATAGGGCCCAATGTCACTGTCATTACCCAGACTTTAGTTATGACTAAAACCTACTGTAAGCCAAATAAAAGGGTAGTCTCACTTCAGGAATAGAGTGGAGGTGCACAAACCATGTAGGATAGTTAATTTTGGTCGTCATCTTAACACATCTGGGAAGAGGGAGCCTCAACAGAAGAATTCCCCTATCATAGTGGTCTGTGTACACGTCTGTGGAGTATTTCCTTAATTGGTAATTGATGTAGGAGGGCCCAGCCCACTGTGGGCAGGACCATCCCAAGCAGGTAGGCATAGGCTATGTAAGGAAGATAGTTGAAGTTTTGAGTCAAACCAGTAAGCAGCATTCCTCCATGGTTTCCAGTTCCTGCTTGAGCTTCTACCCCGGCTCCCCTCCTTAATGTTCTGTAATCTATAAAATGAAATAAACCCTTTCTGCTGGCAATTTTCTGGCTGACAGCCCTCTTCCCAGGATTCTCCTTCCACAAGACAAAGGTGAGCTCTTTTCCTGACTGGGGCCTCCTCTTATGAGAGCTAAACATAGCTGAAGCTCCAAGCCCATCCTTTACCTTTTCCTCTGATGCGCTGCAACCTTGAATGCAACAACTGGAATCTCTTTTAGCTAGGAGTCCTGCTTACCCACAACCTGCTTTGGTGTTTTAATTATTTGGGGTTTTTTTTGTATGTGTGTGTGGTTTGTTTTGGCTTTTGTTTTTCAAGACAGGGTTTCTCTGTGTAGCTTTGATTGTCCTGAAACTTGTTCTGTAGATCAGGCTGGCCTAAACTCACAGAGATCCTTTGCCTCCTGAGTGCTGGTATTTAAGGTGCACTAATACCCAGCTTTTCTCTCTCTCTCCTCTCTCTCTCTCCTCTCTCTCTCTCTCTCCCAAAGATATGATCCCAGGCATTCCAAACTATCCTGGAACTTGCTATGTAGCCAAAGTCGACCTGAATTTCTGATCTTCCTGCTTCTATCTCCTAAGCACTAAGATAATGAGCATACGCCACTACACCGAATGTTGTTTTTAGTATGTGTATATGCATTTGTGTGTGTGTGCATATTTGTACACATGCCAATAGGGGCTAGATGTTGACATTTATTGTGTTCCTATATTGCTCTCTACCTTACTTTTTGAAACAGTGTCTTTACCTGAACCTAGAGCTCACCAGTTCAACTAGACTATTGGGCCAGTGAGCTCTAAGACTCCACCTGTCTCTAGCCACTTATTTCCAGCACTGGGGTTATAAACTGTGCTACTGCACCCAGATTTTACATGGGTTCTGGAGTCTTCATGTTTGTGTAGCAAACACTTTACTACTTAAACGATCTCTCTATTCCCCATGTCGATTTTATGCAGTATTGGAGATTGGATCCATGCCTTCCTGTCTAGTAAACAGTCTAGCAACCGAGCTACACCACAACCCTAGTGTTCTGTCTTTTAGTTTCTATTCTCGTGCTTCTCTCCCCAGACCTTATAGGTCTACTCTTACATCCACTATTAGGGGCTAGAGAGAGAGCTCATTGGTTAAGAGTGCTTATTGACCTATCAGAGGGCCAGAGTTCAGATCCAAACCTTTCACAAATGCCTATAACTCCAGATTCAAGGGATCTGATGCCTTCTGCTAGACTTTACAGGCACCAGCACATGTACATATGCATACATCCATGCACACACACACATATAAATTAAATAATAAAATTAAACATTTGAAACAATCCACTGAACCGGGCAGCAGTGGGGCACACCTTTAATCACATCAGCACTCAGGAGGCAGAGTCAGTTTGATCTCTGAGTTCGAAGTCAGCCTGGTCTGCAGAGTGAGTTCCAGGACAGCCAGGGCTACAAAATCCTTAATAGGCAACTACAATCACTTCTGTTGACTGATTTTGCCTTCCTTTCTATTAATTGCTTTTGTTTTGTTTTGTGTGTTTGTTTTTTGAGACAGGATTTTTCTGAGTAGCCCTGGCTATCCTGGAACTTGCTTTGTAGAGCAGGCTGGCCTCAGACTCAGAGATCTGCCTGCCCCTGCCTCCCAAGTGCTGGGATTAAAATCTTGTGCCTAGCTCTTTTTATTAACAATTTTAAGAGCTTGTGTCTCACTGTGTTGACCAGCCTGGTTCTGAATTCCAGGGTTCAAGAGAACCTATGGTCTTAGCCCCCTGGGCAGCTGGGACTACAGGCAGGCACAGAGCACATACTGAGTTTTCTTTACCTGTGGTCTGACTGATCTTTGCTTCTCCTTTCCCGGTCTTTATTTTCAGCGATTAGGTTGTTTAGACAACCACCCTGGCAGCTGGAACTTTTTCCCAGAACTTTATCTAGAACAGGTCTATACCCTGTGTTACAAACAGGATCTAATGACTATCAACTGGGCCTCTGACTACTGGACCTTCTGTCTCTATGAGAGTTTATTCAGACCCAATTCATACATAGGTGTATTTATCCTCACTCCCTGACAGAGCAGAGTACCCGGATAGCCCTGTGGTTATAAAGTCCCCCTTCCCCAGCTCTGTCAGAGCTTTCAACACTTAGCCAGCCAACCCTGAGACCTTGAAACTTCCCTCAGCCAGAGAAGAGGCTCCTCCCTCACACTGCATACCTGGTGCTCATCACTCCCAGCTTTGGTAGAAGGCCCGCAGCAAGGAATCTCTTTCCTCTTACTCAGAGTGACTTTTCCCCCAAATACCATCAACCTTTCAGGTCCTCCCAAGTCTCTAGGTTAGCTGAATGGCCTTTCCTCTCACCTGTCCTCAGCAATTAGACCAGTGTTGTCGGGGGCTACTATGTGCTTTTAGCATGATGAATACATTCAAGAATCAGTCTTACACACCATTATGGGCTGGAGAGATGGCTTGGTGGTTAAGGACTCTGGTTGCCCTTCCAGATGACCTAAATTCCATCTCTAGCACCCACATGACTGCTCACAACTGTCTGTAACTGCATCCCCAGGGGGATCCAATGCCCTCTTCTGGCTTTTGTAGGCAATGCACAGACATATATTCAGGCAAATCACCAATACACATACATTTTTTATTTTTAAATTTTTTTTTTTTTT
>NW_004949208.1:537237-554216 GCF_000317375.1 Microtus ochrogaster | reverse complement strand
GTTTCTCTGTTTAGCCCCGGCTGTTCTGGAACTCGCTCTTCAGACCAGGCTGGCCTCGAACTCACAGAGATCCACCTGCTTCTGCCTTCAGACTGCTGGGATTAAAGGTGTGCGCCACCACCGCCCAGCTCCATGGCAACTCTTATAGAGGAAAACATTTCATTGAAGTGGGTGTATAGTTTCAGAGGTTTAGTCTTCAGTTTTTTTATAAATCTTATAATTCATAAAGGCTACAGGAAGCCTACATCTATATCCATGTATAAATTTCCCAATATTATCTTGGTTATCGTGTTCAATATTAATTTGCTTTCTTTCTGGAGGTAGTAAGGAGTTTGTGGACCAAATATAATCTTCAACAGCCTCCAATAACACAGACAGGAGCTGAGAGATGACTCACCCCTTTCCCCTTTAGAATATGGACCTTCAAGCAACTCAAAACGGCCCATAACTCCAGCTCCAGAGGATCCAACAGACTCCACTGGCCTCTACAGGCACCTGCGTTCATGTGTATATACGTCAGCGCACACATACACACAACATAAAATAGGTATTTTTTAAAAATTTCAGGTAGAACTTCCAATATATAGCCTTCAAATCCTTGGCCAATTTCTCTATAATTACTCAGACTGTTTAACATTTTTCTAAACCAAAGTTACTCTAGCACAAACAAAACTTTCCCTGCTTGTAAGAATGAACTCTCCAGGGATTCTGAAGTCAAGACTGAGTCCTGCAACGCTTGGTCTTCTTGCAGCTCTACAACATTTCATCTTCTGTAGCAAAGGCTCCAAGGAGCTTCCCCGTCTTGAAGAGTGACCACACGCAGTCAATGATGCTGACTTCCTTCTGTCTGGATGGGACTGGAAAGTGCCTCTTTCCGGTGAGTGTAACTGTAACTGCTGTCCTGATACTACCTAACTTCCTCTCTCATTCCCATTGAGTTACTTTCTCAGGAGCTGGGTTATTCAGACTTCTCCATTCCTTGTTTTGCTGTTTTGCTGTTTGTTTGTTGTTTGTTTGTTTGTTTCATGAAACTACACATGGGAGCTGAGGAGGAAGAATGAGGGATGGCTGTACTGCCCTCCAGAGAGTGTATTATGGCCACTACCCAATTATCTCATTCCACGTCTGTCTTTCTTTGTAGACTGCAAACTCCTCAGTTGCCACAGTGTGACATTTTATTAGCCTCCTAGTCATTGGTCACTGAAGATTGCAAAGTACAGCAAAGACATAGGAAAAGTCATCGGCTGGAGACATTTGGTGAGAACTAAATGAAGGGAAGAAACTCCCCTTGGAGAGCATAGAAAAAGTGATACGTAGAGCTTGGTCTTGACAGATAAAAGTAAGAATTCACAAGGCAAGTCAAACATGATAGTGCCTACCTGTAACCACAGCAATCAGGAGGCTGAGGCATGAGGACTAAATTCAAGGCCAGCCTGGGGCGCAGAGTAAGACCCTGTCTGAAAGGAAAAAGGAATGAAGAAAAACAGAAAATTTACCAGACAAAAGAAAGAACAGAAGCCAAGCTACTATAAAATATCCAAGGTGAGCATAGTGATATACACTTGTAATCATTCAAGAGAGCAGGCCTGATGGCATGAGCCTATGTCAGCCTGAAATACACAGAAAGACCATGTCTAAAGAAGCCAGAAAGAAAGAAAGAGAACAGTGTGTCAAACAAGACAGAAACTCCTTTTTCCTTTCATATAGCAGTCCAGAAGTAGGTGGGCAGTCCATATCAGATAGGAGACTTGCTCTATATGCCCTGCCAAGATTATTTTATTTTATTTTGACAAGGTCTCTCTGTGTAACCCTGGCTATTCAGGAACCAGACTGGCCTCAGAGTTATAAAGATCCTCTGCCCTTGCCTCCAGAGTGCTAGAATTAAAAGTGTGCACCACTGTGCCAAGCTACAGAACTAGTTGTATTCCTGAAAATAGAGGAGAGAATGGCTATAGCCATAAATTCCAGCTTGAGGGGACAATCTGCACAAAACTCATTCATATAAAAAGAGAACAGCTTGTTTGAAGAACAAAAAAAGTTCACGTTTGTCTAAAAAGTAGAGTGTAAGCAGCAGACAGCGCCAGCAAATGAGGAGAGACGAGAGGAGGCCTCATCAGAAAGATTCCTCTGTGTCTCCCATCTCACCTCCTTCTAACCAGTCTCTCCCACACACACCCATCCTCCCGCCTCTGCTTCTTCCATCAGCGAACAGGATAGAGAGCCTGGGGACCGTTATATATCCCTCTACCTAGGATGCTCCTTTCCCCGTGTGTTTATCTATCCTTCTCTTCCGGTGAGACCCAGTTCAAATGTCATCTCCTCAGAGTGGTCCTCCCTCGCATTGCCAAGCAAAGCAATGCACTCCACAACTCTTACCGTGGGATCCTACTTTTCTAAAGATTGTTTTGATTTATGTGTGTGAATGTTTCTCCTGCATGTATTTGTGTGCACTGTGTTCCTGCCTGGTGCCGTCAGAGTCCAGAAGAGGGTATCAGAGCCCCTGAAACTGGAATTACAGACAGTTGTGAACTATCCACCATGTAAGATCTGGAACTGAACCCAAATCCTCTAAGAACGTAGCAAGTGCTTTTAACTACTGAACCTTTTCTCCAACCTTGCGGTACACTATTTTTTAATTTATGTGTGTTGTGTTATGGTATGTGCATGTAATAATATCAATGTGCATATAAATGTGAAGATGTACATGCATATGTGTGCATGTATGTGGAGGCCAAAGGTCAGTCAATGTCAGCTGTCTTGTTTTCTATCTCCTTTTTGTTGTTGTTGTTGTTGTTGTTTTTGTTTGTATTTTGTATTTTAAGATAGGGTTTCTCATAGCTTTAAAGCCTGTCCTGGAACTAGCTCTTGTAGACCAGGCTGGCCTTGAACTCACAGAGATCCATCTGCCTTCTGCCCTTTGGATGTTGAGAATAACGGTATGCACCACCATGCCCGGTCCTATCCATCTTTTGTTGTTTTAGATTTATTTATTTTGTGTGTATGAACATTTTGCCTACATCTATGTGTGTGTGTGTGTGTGCCATGTGCATGCCTGGTACCCTTAACCACTAAGCAACCTCTCCAGCCCCCAAAGACAACTTTCTGGAGTTGGGTTTCTCCTTCCACTGTGTGAATGATGAGGACTGAACTTAAAGACTTAGCAGCCAATGCCCTCACCTGCTGAGCTATTTCCTGAGCACTCTTTTTGCTGCTATACAGCAGAGTACTCCAGGCTAGCTGACTCTTGAGCATCCTAGCACTTGCACTGTGGCTCACAGCTGTCTGCACCTCCAGTTCCAGGGTATTTGACACCCTCTTCTGGCCTCCTTAGGCAGAAGGCAGGCAAGCGGTGTACAAGTGGTATACATGCAGGCAAAATACTCACACACATAAAATAAAGTTTTCAGCTGGACTGTGGTGGTACATGCCTTTAATCCCAGCACTTGGAGACAGAGGCAGATGGAATCTCTATGAGTTCCAGGACAGCCAGGACTGTTTCACAGAAAAACCCTGTCTCAAACAAGACAAAAATTTTAAGCTTCATTTTGTTTAATTTTTTAAAATTTGTTTATATATACATTTGTGTGAACTTGAGTGCCACACTAGGCATGTGGAGGTCAAAGAATGATTTGTAGGAGTAGATCTCTCTCCTTCTACCATGTAGGTCCCAGGGATTGAACTCAGGTCAGCAGGCTTTGAGGCAAGTGCTTTTACCAGATGACCTATCTTAATAGACCCTATTGGCTTCTGGTTTCGAGACTGATTTTCATGTAGCACAAACTGGCCTAGAACTTAGTACATAGCCAAGAATGACCTTGAATTCCTGATCTTCCTGCCTCCACTTTTTTTTTTTTTTTTTTTTTTTTGGCCGGGGTTTTCTGTGTAGCTCTGGCTGCCTGGAACTCACTAAGTAGCTGGACTCAAACTCACAGAGATCCACCTGCCTTTGCCTCCCAGCTGCAAGTTATGTCTTTATTAGTGTGTATATGTGTGTACATGATGGTGGGGTGTGTGTGGAAGCCACAAGAGAACACTGGAGTTGATTCTTTCTTTTCTTCCCAACATGGGTTCTGGGGATGGATTTTGGTCATGAGGCTTGCTCAGCAAGTGTCTTTGCCTACTGATCCATCTCATTGGCCCTGCTTCATACTCTTGATAATGTGTTTGCCATGTCAGAGAACTTACTATTGCATTCTTCCCCCACTAAAAAAAAAATCTCTTGGATATTTTCTTTACAATGAGAGCTTTAGACAGTGTACTGGATAGTTTTATGCCAAATGACACAAGCTAAAACCCATCTGAAAGAAGAGAGCTTCAGTTGAGAAAATGCTCCATGTAATCGGGATGAAAGCAAACCTGTACTACATTTTCTTTCTGGTTTTTGTTGTTATTGTTTTTCCCAAGACAGGATCTTACTACATAGCTCTGGCTGTCCTGGAACTCACTCTGTAAAGCAGGCTGGCCTCGAACTCAGAGATCCACCTGCCTCTGAATCCCAAGTACTGGAATTAGAAGGCATGTATCACCACACCCATCCATATTTTCTTAATTAGTGATTGATGGGGAGGGGCCCAGCCTATTGTAGGTGGTGCCATCACCGCCCTGGTGGTCCTGGCCTCTATTAAGAAAGCAGGCTGAGCTGGGTGGTGGTGGCACACACCTTTAATCCCAGCGTTCTGGAGACAGAGGCAGGAGAATCTCTGTGAGTTAGAGGTCAGCCTAATCTACAGAGTGAATTCCAGGATGGCCAGGGCTGTTAAACAGAGAAACCCTGTCTCAGGGGGGAAAAAAAAGCAGACTGAGCATGAGGAGCAAGACTGTAAGCACCTCTCCTCCATGGCCTCTGCACCAACCAGCTCCTGCTCAGATGAGTTCCTATCCTGACTTCACCCAATGACAAACTGTGATGTGGAAGTGAAGGCCAAATAAACCTTCTCCTCTCTAAGTTGCCTTCAGTCATGGTGTTTCATCCTGGCAATAGCAACTCTAACTAAGACAGAGTGGAATTTGATAAAGGACAGAATATAGAGCAGTGGACACAGAGACCCTAGAATGTTTTGCCTTCGTGTAGGTGTGTGCACCATGTGTGCACTTGGTGCTGGTAAAGGCCAGAAGAAGGTGTCTGGGCCCCTGTAGTTATAGGTGGTTCTGAACCAACATGTGAGTGTTGAGAATCAAAGCCTGGTCATCTGCAAAAACAAGTGCTTTTAACTGCTAAGCATATCTCCAGTCCCTGCTTTCTGTTCTGTTCTCTTTTGAGACAAGGGCCCATTCTCAGTTCAGATTGACCTGAAACTCCCTGACTTTGGGCTTCTGTCGATCCTCCTACCTCAGCCTCCAGGGAACTGGGATTATAAGCATGAGCCATCTTGCTGGCTGTCTTTTATTATTAGTGCTGTTATTTTAAAAATAAGCAATAGCAAGAATTCATTGCTTGTTCTATTGCCATGTGAAGATTTCCTCTGTGGAAAAAAGAATCACATGTGACATTTCTGCCCAGGAAGAATCTCATTCTGTCTCCTGGAACAGAGACTACCCTGCCAAGGACACATTTGTGGTGAGGCAGTGATTACCCCACGCACCTGCCATCAGATCAGTAACAGGGTCTGACTGGGTCTCTCTGAGCTGCGACTGCCCTGGACTGAATGGGGCATTTATCACACGGTTATAGATAGATCAGCTGACCATCATGCACAGGATCCAAGAGCCTATCAATTAGCTCCTGTTCATTCATTAGCCCTTGTCCAAACACGCGAACACTCTGGCCCCAGTACTGCAGCTCCGTTATCAGTGTCCTCCAGCCTCTGGAACTGCGATAAGGCATGAGCTTGATAAGGCACCAGCTTGCCACCTCCTTCCATCCCTCATCTCCACTTGGACAAGCTGTCAGCTAACTAGCCAGTGGAAATAGAAATGCCTGTGAAGCCGAAGAAAATCTCAGCTAGGCTATTGTGACAAGCTCCTGGGCCTCCTCCCAGTCTCCTTCCACCCCGAAGTCTGCCCACTAGACTCCCCTTCAGTCTCTAAATCAGAAAACTACACAAGGGACCAGTGAGGTGGCTCAGCAAGTGAGGTACTTGCCACCAAGCTTGGCCATCTGAGTTTGATACCCAAGACCTACATGGTGGCTAGAGAAACAACTTTTGCAAATTGTCCTCTGTCTTTCACTTGTGTGCTAGCACAGAAACACACACAATCAATAGATAAATAGTGTAATAAAAGATTAAGCAACTTCTTTGAAGGAAAGAGAAAGGAAAAACAAGAAGAGACTGCGTGGCCACCCATGCTGGAAGGCGGGGTCTCTCGGTAGGTGATTCAGATTCACTGGGTTTGACTCAGAAATCCTAAAGTTTGAGGAATCTGGGGAGGATTTCCTCTTTGAAAGGAACAAATAGTTTAATAGATTCGGTACTCCCCCAAATTATCAAATTGTGGAGGATCTTTGATTTCTTTTTGAAGGTAAACAGTTTATGGATAATGTCATCCAGCTTTTGAAATGATTGCGTGGGAATTGTCCTCTTTCCCGCAAGTTCACAGACATTCCCAGCACGGATGCTCAGTCCTCCATCTCTCAGTTCAAGTTCTGAAAGCCTTAAGAAATCTCTTCAGAAAGCTGATCCCCAAAGGGAAGCATGAGAGATAAAATAGTCCAAACTGCAGAAATGTCCTGCAGTGCTGCCCAATGTCAAAACAGGAAGGTGTCCGAAACAACTTCCTGTCCTTCCTGTCCACCTGCCCTCTCTTATTATAGGGTATGTCTGTGAGGTACAATTGAAAATAACTGACCTCTGTCTCAAAGCCCAGTTTCATCCAGCAACATTTGGTCAATTCCTCTATGATCCTGGGGATGTATAGAGAGTAGCCGTAGCATCCTCTTTTCCCTGCATCCCTGTTATCCTCTCCGTTTGAGTTCCTAGGGCTTCATCAGTAGTCAGTCAGCTCTTACGGGTTCCTGGCTTGTCCCACTCCACTCTTACCCCTACCCCAACCTGGCTGCAGCCTAATTATGAAGACATAATGATGACTCTATTGCTTCTTGCCTGAAAGTGTTTGGTGGCACTAACAGAGTAAATCCAAATTGCCTAACTTCACAGTCGAGCCCATGATGACCTCCCAGGCTGTTCCCGCTTCCCCCACTGTGACTTGGGCTTGTGGGTACTTGTCTATGCCCAGCTCACACCATTTCCTTCCTCCTGTATACATGAAGAGCCTTTCCTCCGAGATGGAGAGATGGTTCATGGTCAGCAGCACTGGCTGCTCTTCCAGATGACCCGGGGTCAGTTGTTTTAAATAAGCCTTTCCTCAGAGGTCTGTCTAGTTGCGACCAATTTTAGCAAGCTCACCACTGAGCTCCTATGGCGTTTTGCCTGTTATTCCCTTGGGCCTATTCTGCTTTAGATGGTGACTGTTGATGCACAGATTTTTTTTTTCTTCTGCAGACAATGGGCATTTTAAGAACATTCTGCTGCTGGGGTGGCACGTATTTTAGTCCCAGCACTCAGGAGGCAGAGGCAGGCAGATTTCTGAGTTTGAGCCAAGCCTGGTCTATAGAATGAGTTCCAGGACAGCCAGGGCTACACAGAGAAATCTTGTTTCGAAAAACAAACAAACAACCAAAGAATGTTCTAGCCAAGTGTGGCAGCACAGTACTCGAGGAAGCAGAAGCAGGTAGATCTCTGTGAGTTCAAGGCCAACCTGATTTACACAGTAAGTTCCACGCCAGCTAGAGCTACATAGTGAGACCCTGTCTCAAAACAGGCGATAAAAAAATAGGAACCCTTTTTAGTCTTTGATATGTAATTCCACTTCCAGAAAAAGTAGAAAATAATTCAAAATATAAACAAAGATATGGATTTTCATCATTGTATTAAATTTTTCCGTGTATGTGTGTGTGCATGTACCATAATCTGTGTGGGAGTCAGAGGACAGCTTTGTAGAAATATTTTCTCACACCCTGCGGGTTCTGGAGATGGACCATGTCATCAGGCAAGTGCCTTTATCTGATGAGTCATCTTGTCAGCCACCATTTAAATTAAGATTTATTTTTAGGGCTGGACAGATGGTTCAGTGGTTAAAAGCACTGGCTGTTCTTCCAGATGTCCTGAATTTAATTCCCAGCACCCACACTGTGGCTCACAACCACCTGTAATGAGATCTGGTGCCCTCTTCTGGCATTCAGGCATTTATGCAGGCAGAATAATGTATATATAATAAATAAATCTTTTTTTTATGAAGATTTATTTTTAGTTTATGTGTCTTGTCGTTGTTTGGTGATAGTTTGTTGGATTTTAGTTTGTTGTGGAACTCACTATGTAGATGAGGCTAGCCTTCAGTTCATGTGGCTTTGCCTGCCTCTATTTCCGCAGTGCTGGGTTTAAAGGATGCCACCACATCTGCCTGTGCATGAGTGTTTAGCCTATGTATATATAATATGGTACCCATCACATGCATGCAATGCCTACAGAGACCAGAAGAGAGCATCAGATTCCCTGGAACTGGAGTCACAGATACTTGTGAGCTGTCACATGGGTGCTGGGAACCCAAACCCAGTCCTGCAAAAACATTACATGCTCTTAAGTGCTGCGCCATCTCTGTAGCCATAATATTTTTTTTTTTTTGGTTTTTTGAGTCCGGGTTTTTCCGGAGCTTTTGGGGGCTGTCCTGGAACTAGCTCTTGTAGACCAGGCTGGTCTCGAACTCACAGAGATCCACCTGCCTCTGCCTCCCGAGTGCTGGGATTAAAGGCGTGCGCCACCACCACCCGGCTAGCCATAATATTTTTAAAGAAGGTTGTTGATGGAGGAAGGTCATTGGTTAATTAATAAAGAAACTGCTTGGCCTGATAGGTTAGAACATAGGTGGGTGGAGTAAACAGAACAGAATGCTGGGAGGAAGAGGAAGTGAGGCAGACACTATGCCTCTCCTCTCCAGGGCAGACGCAATGAAGCAAGCCGCCAGGTCAGACATGCTGAATCTTTCCCGGTAAGACTGGTGCTACACAGATTAGTAAATATGGGTTAGGCAAGATGTGAGAATTAGCCATTAAGAGGCTAGAACTAATGGGCCAAGCAGTGTTTAAAAGAATACAGTTTCCGTGTAATTATTTCGGGGCATAAGCTAGCCAGGCGGCCGGGAGCCGGGTGGCGGGAACACAGCCTGCAGCTCCTCAGTACAGATTGTTATTTATTTGGGGAAGGGGTCATGGGTTTGCTGTGGCACACGTGGTCAGAAGACTGCAGGAGGCAGTTCTCGCCTTTCTGTTTTTGCCACTACAATTGTATATGTTAGCTTCCTATTGAGTCTCCTGTCTTTACTTCCCATCTATCCATATGAGTCCTAGGACTATAGATCTGCACCACTGAATCCAGTTTTCTTAGGTTCTAGGGATCAAACTTAGGTCATCAGGCTTGCAAGGTAATCAGTCTCACCAGGGTAAATTTTTTTTTTTTTTTGTTTTTGTTTCCTTTGTTGTTGTTTTGTTTTTCAAGACAGGGTTTTCCAGTGTGACAGTCCTGGCTGTCCTAGAACTAGCTCTTGTAGACCAGGGTGACCTCAAACTCACAGAGATCTTCCTGTCTTGGCTTCCCAAGTGCTGGGATTGAGGGTGTGCGCCACCATCACCTGGTCCAACATTATCTTTTAAAAGGTACTCTTTGTAAAAAAAATTTTTGCTTGCTTTTATTTTCTAGTTTCCTCATCAATTAACTGACATTGCTTAGAATCTTTGGGTATATAAATATATACACACACCTTTACATAGACATAACTATATTTGTATGCATACACACACCTTTACATAGACATAAATATATTTGTATGCATACACACACACACACACACACACACACACATATATCCATGTAAAGGTGTTTGTGTTTCTGGAGGCTGCCACTAAGTGTTTTCCTCAATCCTTTCCATCTTATTTTTTGAAACAGGGTCCCTCACTAAACCTGGAGCTCACCAGGTTTAGTTGGCTGGTCTGAGAGCTCAAGGGAGCCTTTTGTCTCCTTTTCTCCAGCATATGCCACCATGTCCGTCTTTATGTGGATACTGGGAAAACAAACCCAGGTTTATACTTGCCTAGCAACATTTTACTAACTGAGCTATCTTCCCAGAACAGGATTTTGTCTTTTTTTTTTTTTATGTGTATAGCTGTTTTCCCTACATGTATATCTATGCATGCCTTGCATGCCTGGTGCCCTCAGAGACTACAAGGAAACTGGAGCTAAATATGGTTGTGAGCTGCCATGTGGGTGCTGAGATTCAAACCCAAGCAGCCAGTGCTCTTACCCTGTGAGTCATCTTTTCAACCCAAACCCAAAAGTGTAGTCATCCTTATTAGCTACTAAAAATGTGGAGATCCCTTTATTATAGCAGTCTGTCCTCAGCCATGTGGACTTGGATAAAATAATGGTGGCAGATGAAAAGTTAGCAAACCTCTCTCCCTCCTTCCCTCCCTCCCTCCCTCCATCCATCCATCCATCCCGCCCTTCTTTCCTGCCATCTCTCTCCTTCCCTTATTTCTTGTCTTGTCTTTTGCTAAAAGAGGACACATACTGGCCTTGACATTGATATTTTCCTGCCTCAGCCTTCTGAATAAGTGGGATTGCAAGCACATTCCAATGTCCTAGACTTAGATTAGCAGTGTGTGTGTGTCTTTGTGTATGTATACATGTGCACCTGCACCTGTGTCTCCATGAAAGGCCAGAGGTCAGTTTCAGTTATACTTCAGAACAGAACAACCATTCAGTGTTGTAGAATAATCTTTGCGCCCACTGTAAAGATGTGTCTCTGCCAAAGCATATTCTGATTGGTTTAATAAAGAGCTGAATGACCAATAGCTAGGCAGGATTCTGGGCAGAGAAAGAGGAAGAAGAGATGACTCTAGGCACAGGAGAGACACCAGAGGACACAGAGATGAAACAGGAGGTACGAGATGGAAGCAAGGTAAAACACCACAAGGCTGCACCCTGGCATCTTTTTCTTTCTTCTCCCAAGCCTAATTTCTCCTCCTCCTTACTCTAGTGCAAGGAATACCTAAACTTCCTCCTTTGCTATTGAACATTCAACTTTTTATTAAACCAACCAGGTGCCTTAGGCAGGCAAGGTAAAAAAGCAACACATCTCCACATAATTAAACAAATACAACACATCTTTGCATAGTTAAATATTCCACAACATTTCTCCATTTTTGTCTAAATAAAAGTTTTAGCTTTAACATACAATATATACAATAAGAACAATTATCAAGTAAGAATTACACTTACAATATCCAATCCATTTTCATTTGGCAAATTCAGAGAAAACAGTCCATTATCTATCCTATTTTGGTGAGTCCAAAGTTGTATAGCTAGTTTACTTTCTTTCCTAATTTGTGCTGTGGGACAGTGGTCTGTACCATCACTTGTATTTTAAATAAACACTGATTGGCTAGTAGCCAGGCAGGAAGTAGAGGCAGGGCAACAAGAATTCTGGGAAGAGGGAAGTTTCAGTCTGCAGTCATGACCCAGAGACAGAGGAAGCAAGATGTGACTGCCTCGCCAAAAAAGGTACCAAGCCACGTGGCTAACACAGACCAGAATTGTGGTCTAATATAAGTTTATAAGAATTATTAAGAAGCCTGAGCTATAGGTCAATCAGTTTATAACTAATGTAGACCTCTGTATGTTTCATTGGGAGTAAATGACTGCAGGACCAGGTGGGACAGAAACCTCTGTCAACAAACTTGTATTGCCAACACAGAATTATCTTTTTTACATTTCAAAACATTTCCTTAGACAGTTTTAACTTTTATGTTTCTCAACCTTATAAACTATATTTCTTTATGTAAGTTTCTTTTTTGAATTTGGTAACAAAACATAACTATAACTATCTCATCTTCAACTCCATCAGAGACCTGAGAAGAACAAACTATTACCTGAATAAACAGGAAGTACAGAGCACGCAACTTCCAAAAATATAGAAATAACAAAAATAGCTGGCTGCCTGGACAGTCACCCAAGATTCCTCTGCAATATTGGGGCATCCAACTTCAGCCTACAGGCCTAGAATATGTGGCAAACTTTTCTATGAAGCAGGAATTTTGAAGGACTTTCCTGCCTTGTCTTGGCAAAGTTTGACAAAGTTTTTGTCCTGATTGTCCAGTTTGTACAGCACACTGTCAGCAGTCAAGGTAAGAACAATTTCTTGCCCAAATGGCTAGTTTTGTCACAATAAAAGCAAACTTCATATGGAGGTTCTTCAATGTCCATCATCTTTTTATGTATATTGGTGCTGCCGGGAACAGAGGTGTTTCACTGTCATGAAATTCCTTAGGTTGTTAAACATTTTAAATGACATATTCTGTAATTCACTGAACCATTTGAAGATCACCTATTTAAAGTATATATGTTTAACCTTAGAAACATACCTAACATAACTACAAGTTTGATTGTTATAGATGACTACTAACCCGTTTCTTGATTATCATAAACAGTTTGTAATAGTGGCTTTCAAGAACTAGAACTTTATATTACATTTTTAAATGAGCAGCATAGGTACAATACCTTAAACAAGAGTACTATACACATACAGTGTAACAAAAATAACCTTAAATTTGTATTATTATACAAAATTTATACCAATGTAAGATATTTGAGATGAATAGTTGTCTTTTTATTCTATATTCCTATATCACCACTAAATGATGACAAACATGCATAACCCACTGAATGACCAAAAACCACTCACTCCACCTCTTGAGAATGTGGATATTGTGTTTTCTACTGCTTTTTGTTGTCTGGGGGTAACATATCCCCCAGGGGACCCTGAGAAAATTGAAATAATGATTGAGTCCTAAGCTATAAGATTTTTTGTCCAATTTCTGTGTAATGACAAAGTATAAGGCTTATCTGAAGTCCTGGTTAGAATAGTCTGTGAGACTGGACCGTCCTAGCTAGCAGTCTTGAAGTTGTTCCAAACACAGAACTCTGAGGAAACTAAACAGAGGCCCTCTAAAAGGCTGGAACACCGGGGCCACCCACTTTCATTGGTGTGTGGTTCCCTTGCCCCCAAATCACACAAACTTTCAAAGGTAACATACATATCTACATTAACACAAGTATGGACTATGCACTGTATGCAAGCCAGACAAAGATGATTTTTTGTTTTATGTTTGAGCAGGTAAAAGACATCTCTCAGCTTTATAAGTTTGTTTGGACTGCATAACCAAACCTATATCCATGCCATCTGAAAGGATGATATGTAACTCTGTAACCAGCAAGATTTATGATGTCTCATCCAGTCTCACAGCTGTTCCCATTTCAAGGGGTCAGCATCTATATCAACTATCTCATAGTTTTTCTAGATTTATTTCTTTATGTCAGTAGCCAAGATTTTCAGGGAGTCTCCCCCATTTAAATCTGGTCTCTATTGGGTTTGAAGGAATCCACAGCCTTTCATTACCTGTGGAAACAAAAGCACAACCTCTCCCTCAATGAAATACATTTTCTGAATTCCATTTTAAAGTTAAGATACCCCTAAAGTATCTAGGCTCATTTAATTCAGCAGTTCCTTTTATTTATTTTGTAAATACTTTAACTGTATTTCTTGTGTATTGGCATGAGGGTGTCAAATCCACTGGAACTAGACCTACAGACAGCTGCAAGCTGCCATGTGGGTGCTGAGAGTTGAACCTGGGTCCTCTGGAAGAACAGCCAGCTCTCCCAACTGTTGAGTTATCTTCTCTCCAGCCCCAGCAGTTCCTTTTATAATCCCATGTCTCTCAGCAGCTGCTGTTCTCTCATCAGCATTGAAAAAATTCAAAGTCAACAAAGCACCATTCAGGATCCAGACTCCCCACGCATTTCCCGATTTTTTTTTTTTGTGGCTATTCTTTTTATTACTTTACTCTTTTTTTAAAGACTTGACTTAATTATTTTTTTTATTTATTTATTATGTATACAATATTCTGTCTGTCTGCAGGCCAGAAGAGGGCACCAGACCTCATTACAGATGGTTGTGAGCCACCATGTGGTTGCTGGGAATTGAACTCAGGACCTTTGGAAGATCAGGCAATGCTCTTAACTACTGAGCCATCTCTCCAGCCCCCTGACTTAATTATTTTTAAACTGTTTATTTTTTCCCTATGACTGTCTTAAGCACTTAGGCACCCCGTAAACTGTCTAAAGGTTTTTTTTTTTTCTGTATGTACCTGTTTTACTGTGCACCTGTAGTGTTCTCTGACTCTGTGAGTCAAACCTTAAACTCACCAATGTGGTTTTGCCCTGGCAGATGATTCTGCCCCTGCTCAGGTCAATGAGAGTCGAGCTTCACTCCTCATGGGCCTGGTCAAAAAGCCTAGAGCTGCATTTTACTGAGAGCTGCATTCATTGGGAAGTTGCGTTTAATCACCCCAGCTCTAGGAAGTTGGTACCCACACTGTGGCAGGCGTTTTTACTTAGCTTGTTGTTTCTACTTAACATGCCAGCTACTCAAGGGCTTGCTGTATGACAGGGATGCACCTCTGCATGCTAAAAGCACCAGACCACTAGGAAGTTTTGTTGGGTTTTCTCCCCAGCTCTCTCAGGCCCTAGGTAGAAATATGTGCCCCACATTGGGTGTCATGCCCGTGTGGTAAGCACTTTACTAAGTTATGCCCCTAACCCCAAGCAACATCTTTTTATGTCAAAAAAAAAAAAAAAACTTTTCTCAGAGTTAAATGGCTACACAGCATGAGGACCTGAGTTCAACCCCCCAGAACCTACATGAACAGCCATGTATGGTTATATGCGCCCCTGTGACCCCAGCATGGTGGGGAAGGGGGAGCAGAGGTAGCTGTATCACTGGCTCCTAGTCTAGCTCCAGGCTCATTGAGAGACCTTGTGTCAAGGTTATAAGGTGGAAGATGACAGAGAAGGAGAACAAGAGTTCTCCTCTGGCTTCTTCGCAAGCACAGGTGCATGCGCACGTGCTTGTATAGCCCTTCTCTTGTTGTTCTAGGTCTGGCCTGTAACCAGCTCAGGCTGGTCTTGAGCAGAGATCTAGCTGCCTCTGCCTCGAAGTGTTGGGATTAAAGGTGTGCACCAACAAGCCCAGAGTATCAGTCTTTCTTAGACACTGTCACTTTATCATGATGCTTTTATTTTATTTTTTATTTTTTTTTCGAGACAGGGTTTCTCTGTGGTTTTTTTTTGGAGCCTGTCCTGGAACTAGCTCTTGTAGACCAGGCTGGTCTCGAACTCACAAAGATCCGCCTGCCTCTGCCTCCCAAGTGCTCATGATGCTTTTATTTTTAATGTCTGTCTATCTGTCTGTCTGTCTATTTATTTATAAAGGAGGGGTTGCTCAAATGATAAGGTACACATACGGAGGTCAGGGGTAAACTTAACAGGAGCTTGGTTCTCTTTTCCCAAACTGCAAGTGTCCTTACCTGCCCAGTCACCTTGTCATGTGACAGACACTACCACCCCCACCTTCCCTGCTTCAAAGTAAAATTAAACCTAGGAAGTGAACGTAATCTTGTGCTGAACCCTGATATGAAAATGAGCAGGTACTAGCTTTCAACTCTGTGTTACAACAATGCAAGCAAATCCTGAGATGACCAATGCCCAAAACTGTGGCCTGAGGCCTGTCTGAAGGAAGCCCAGCCTGCCCTCGTGCAGGCTCTGTGGGCACATTCTGTCTATAGGCCCCTTAGATGACTGGATTCTCCTTGCTCCAGGCAGGGGCTGTTTGCCAAATACTGCTGGCCAGGAGTACAAGAACGAGATTATGCTTCTAGGGTTATACAAATGGCGTCACCTCCAGGAAGCTTTCTCTGCTTCCTTCTCTGGTTGTCACTGATCCTCCAGGCCACATTGCTCTACCTAAGAACCTTAGACCTGGCCCTGGACCTGGACTTTTCCTGTCTTCTTAGAGCAAATGCCAGCTAATCCTGAGAGAGCACATTACACACAGACCTTTATCCACATCTCCGCTGTGCACTTAAGTCTGGGTCTCAGTTTTCTCAGCTATCAGGTGTATCAAGTATTGTCACTCTCTCCTGGCAGCCCAATCCCTGAGCTAATACAGTATGACTGCAGCCAGAGAAACAGCCTGGCGCTCCAAAACAATACATGGAGACACACCTATCTGGCTTTGCCCCAAGGTGACATCAGCATCCCCTTTCAGCCAAAAACTTCCAATCAGGTAAAGCCAGGAAACAACCAATCAGCAATAGCTAATGACACTCCATCCCTCTCTGGATACAGTAATTGCCGGGTAGAATGAAAAGACCCTGGTTATTAAGGATCTGTCCACTGGTATGGCCACACACGTCGAGACCTAGTTCAGCTTCCCACCAAGTGTGTTACTCCTCCTACTTCCTACTTCAGAAATTAGTGCCACTGAAGACCGAGCTGGGAATAAGTACAATATTCTCACGCTTCCCCACTAGAACTTGGATAGCGAAGGTCTCCAAAGGTCCATGTGTTGAAGGCTTGGTCCCCAGTCTGTGGCAGTATTGGGAGTGATGGAGCTGTTGCATCACTGGTGGCACGGTTTTAAAGGCAGCATTAGGACCTGGAGCCCTGATTTTCTTTCTTTGCTTCTGGTGGCTGTTAGAAAAATAGCCCTCTCTCTGTGATACACTGAACCACCATAAATACAAAAGAACCAAGCACCATGTACTAGAAACTTTAAAACCGTGAACCAAGTCTTTTTTCCTCTGAAGTTTATGGCCCCGGATATTGTCACGGTGACAGGAAGCTGACTACCATCCTTACGTCTCCAGTCATCCATTCCGGGCATCGCTAAGATCCGACTCTCGCCTCTTCACTACTGTCTCTTAGGTCTATCCATTTATTGTCATCCCCACTTTTGGGGGATGGAGGTTTAAAACAGGGTTTCTCTGTGTATCCCTGGCTGTCTGGAACTCGCTCTGTAGACCAGGCTGGCTTCAAACTCACAAAGATCCCCTGCCTCTTCTGGGATTAAAGGTGTAGGCTGCTGCCATCACCACC
>NW_004949208.1:535146-536192 GCF_000317375.1 Microtus ochrogaster | reverse complement strand
GAGTGCTGGGATTAAAGGCGTGCGCCACCACCGCCCGGCCCAGGCTGGTCTTTAAACTCCTGGGCTCAGATATCTGTCTTCAGCCTCAGCCCCCAGAGTAGCTGTGAGCACAAGATGGCCACCACGGGTCACCTGACTTGTCCTTGGGCCTGGCTTGCTGGCGTCTCCGCGCCTGTACACTTAGCACTCCTCTTCACAGACTGTTGCACAGTTCTGGTAGTTCTCCTTCCAGAAATTGGAGCTCCTGCATTCCCTTCTTCCTGCTCCCAGCAGACACACCTGAGATGAGGAACTCCTCCTCAAGGCCAGGGACGGGTGGAATTAGTCCTTGGACGCTAAAGTGTTGGGGCAGCTCCTCACATTCCAGAATCCGCCACCCAATCAACCCTAAACTTGCTCACCAACCCCAAACTTTCAAATTTCTCTACCAAAAATCTGCCACAGACCTCTAAACCAGGGTCCTGCCTGCTCATTGTGCCTGTCACTCCTATTTGGCTCTGAGTCCGAAAAGTTTGCTAGACTTCAGTTTTCTTCTCCCGGCACAGCGCCTCCACATTAATTATCCTGCCAAGGAATTCCCACCTTCTCAGAAGAGAAACCCTTCAGAAGAGAAACTCCCCAAACTCCTGCGGGGTTCCTAACCGGGAGGGAACTCCCATCTCAGGCCCGCCACCCTTAGGTCAGGGCCGGGAGAAGTACTCCCAGCCAGGCACTGGCGCCTATTCGCCTGCTTCACGGAAAGAATGCCTTTAATAAATCCGGAACGGATTTGCATCACTGCAACAAGGGAAGGGCTCCCGGATCTCACAAAGCGCCGAGGTTGAGCTGAGGGTGCCTCCATTTCCCCAACCCCAGAGCTGGGGGAGGGGAGAAGAGGGAAGCAGAGATGAGGCTCTGGTCCTGAAACTTGGGTTGTGGTGGTCGCTAGTCACCTCTGCCTGTTTTGAGCCAGGGGAGGAGAGAGAAAGAAGCGTAAGAGTGTGTGAGTGTGTGTGTGTGTGTGTGTGTGTGTGTGTGTGTGTGTGTGTGTGTGTGGTGTGGTGTGT
>NW_004949208.1:523711-535046 GCF_000317375.1 Microtus ochrogaster | reverse complement strand
GTGTGTTCGCACTCTCCACATATACAATTAAGAATCATTTAGCTGTGTGGTCTTCTCAAGTCCCCCTAGCAACTGTGTCTGGAGTCCTCCCATCCTGGGGATGCCTGCATCTTAGTAACTACTCCCGTGCTTCTTGAAGCACTGACAGTTCAGAGTCTTAGTCTCAGCCTTGGCTCTCTTTGAGCATGCCTTTAATCCCAGCAGTTGGGAGGCAGACGCAGGTGAATCTCCATGAGTTTGAGGCCAGCCTGGTCTACAAGAGCTAGTTCCAGGAGAAAGCTAAATGCTTGCCAGGTCTTTAAGCCTACCCTAAAAGCAGCCTTCGCACTGGGCTTGGTGGCACACACCAGTAATCCTAGCCCTTAGGAGAGTGAGGTAGGAGGATTTGCATTCAAGACCAACCTAGGCTCTGTAGCAAATTCCAGGCCGGTTATGGCTACATAGTGAGACCTTGTCTCAAAGGGGGAAAAAAAAAGACCAGAATCCACCCTGTGGAGTGCCTGGCAGGAGACCGTAGACTCTCCCTCACTCCTAGAGGGCTCTGGATGAGATGACCCCCCGGGGCTGCCTCCAGTTCCAACCCTGTATAACTCAGCCTCTTTGATGACCCAGCCTCGGGCAGGTATCAGGAGTCCTCTGAAATCCTCCCACCTCGTTTGAATTAGCTAATAAGGCAATCGAGCCAAGCTGCCTAGAACCTCAAAGTGACAGATCTGGCAGCATCAGGACAACATGACACTACCCCAATGGGAAAGTGCCCCTGCCCCAGGCTACTGAGAATCACGCCTGCTCAGAAAGCCTCAAATCCTCCTTCACAGTCCCTTTTCCACAAGTTCACACTGTCTTTGAACACTGAAGGACAGCTGCAGGGCCCCCACGTTCTTCTACTCCAGCCTGCAGCCATCTCCATAAACAGTTCATTCCTCTCCCAACACAAGGACCTGAGTACCTATCACAGAATGAGACTCTTCACCTTTCCAGCCGGACCCTTGGGCCACCGCTCCCTGCTCTGCCCATCCATGGGCTCCCATTACCCACTGAAGCCTCCTGGAACTAAAGCTAGTCTGAAGCCAAGGTCTTCAGTCTCAGATAGAATCCGACTTGCTATTCCAGTTCTGTAACACCCTGGGCGGGTGATCTTGGCCGAGCTATTTACTCTCCTTGAGCTTCAGCCCATTAAGCTATTAACAGAGCTGCTAGGACTCGAGGGAGGAGGGGCAGCTCCCTATAAAGTGCTTACTTAGCATGTTCAAGAGGCCCTGGGTTCAGTCTGTAGAACAAAACCAAACAAAACACCAGAGTGACAATTATGGACGTTCTAGAAGATTTATGAAAACACACATCAATGTAAGAATGTCAAATGTAAGCATTATTTCTATTGCCATTTGCCTTTTTTTCTCCCAGGAAGCCGCTTAATATATTCTTTGAAAGCTAGGTACAGAGATATGAAGCAGAATTTCTCTAAACAAAGCCAGGAATAAATAATATTAATGAATGCAGCTGGGCATGGTAGTGCACACCTTTAATCCTGGCACTTGGGAGGCAGAGGCAGGAGGATCTCTGTGAGTTTGAGGCCAGCCTGGTCTACATAGTGAGTTCTGGGACAGCCTGAGCTACAGGGTGAGACCATGTCTCAAAAAAAATAAATAAATAGTAATAATAATGATAAATGATGCCCTAAGCACCCAAGAAGATTCAAGGCCCAGAGGTGACAGGCTTTGCCAAAGGTCACACAGCGGCTGTGAGTTTGTAGACTGGCAGATAATCAAGGGCAGGGTGTGAAGTCAAAGTGTCAGTAGAGGTCAGAGTAGAGACACCAAGCTGGTTCCACAGACAGCTCAACAGGAGGCCTTTCCGCTGACGTTGCCTCATTTCCCATGCCTAGCAAGGCCTGGCATCTGCCTGTCTTTGGAACCGCTCCTCCTGGGTTCCCAGAAACACTAGGTAAATTTGTCTGTTTTTGACCAATAATCAACCCCAGAGCTGGGCAAGGATCTCCACACAACTTTCCCCTCAAGATTAGCTGGGTGTGAGTCAGGTGGTGGCGCATGCCTTTAACCCAGCACTTGGGAGGCAGAAGAAGGCAGATCTCTGTGAGTCTGAGGTTAGCCTGGTCTACACAGCGAGTTCCAGGCCAATAAGGGCTATACATAGTGAGAACTCGTCTCAAAAACCAACTGAACAAATAAAAGTCTCCCTTTATTTATTTGGGGGTGGGGGTTAGGTTTTTTGAGACAGGATTTCTCTGTGTAGTTTTTGAGATTGTCCTGGAACTCGCCCTGTAGACCAAGCTTCCTCAAATTCAGAGAGATCCGCCTGCCTCTGCCTCCCAGTGCTAGGATTAAAGGTGCCCGCCGCCACCACCCTGAAGAAGCCTCCTTTCTTGTTTAGCATCAGTTTGATTGCTTTTATGGTTCTGAGGGTCAGAGATTGAACTACTTGTGCTATATGTATTCCAAGCCTTAGGTTGGCACCCTCCTTCTTTAGATGCCCAGCTCCTCTAAGTACCGCCTCAGATAGATGCCCTCAACAAGGTTCTCTCTTGGGACCTTGCTGTGGAGATTCTGAATCCTGCTACCTGGGGTACATGTGGAATGGATGTAAATCAAGGATCAGCATCTTTGAATAAAGCTTGCTTTTCCCAGAGACCTTAAGAGAAGCCTGATGTGTGTCGTTTAGTATCTTTCCAAAGAAAACAATCTGACATGGGTTGTTGACCTGCAATGAAGTAAGGAGTCCCTAGTAACCTTATGAAATGTTTTTAATTCTGTTTTGGTGGATTTGTTTTATTTTTCAGACAGGGTCTTACTACTTAGATAGGCTTAGATCTTGTTACTTGTTACATAGACCAGGCTGGCCTCAAATTCTGCCCCTTGAGTGCTGGGACTGGAGGAATGTGCCAATGCACCAGGCTTTTTTTTTTTTTTTTAGACAAGGTCTCATATAGCTCAGGCTATCCTCACATTCACTACATAGCTGAGGCTAGCCTTGAACTCCTGCTAACCTTCAGAAATGGCTTTGGCTGTGCTTCACCCCAATCAGAGAAGCTGGAGCTACTAGAACTGGGCCTGTATGTTAAGCTTCTTGTTGAACACCCCCCCCACTCCTGTTTCTTTCTCCTGTTTCCTTTGATGAAGGAATTGCTATATTGCTCAGCTGGTGTTAGACTCTTGAATTCAGGGGTTTCCCCTCAAGCCTCAAGTCCTGGGACTAGAGCTGTGTGCCACCACTCCTGACCATGGCTCTTTCTGTAGGCTGTTCCACTCCATCTCCACCTGTGCTCAGGAACTTGGCTTCATGGACAAAGTCTGTGTCCATCCAGTTTATGGCAGGGTTATTATTTCAGTCTAACCTCATGTACCCCAGGCTGTCTGCTTCCCCAATGAGCACATGTCTGAGCTGCTTTGAGATCTGCAGCAGAAAATCTGGCTTAGGCATCCACCTGAACACGGGACTTCACTGACACCTCAGACTTCTAATTTAAACACATTCTAACTATGTGGGGGGGAGGACACCATTCTAGATTCCTCAACTTCTAGTAAAACTCTTTGATGTCAAGATCCTATGACTGTGGACTCTATGAATCCAGAGTTTCAAACCTTTTTTTAATGTGTGTTTAATGAATTTTGTGGTAGACATGGTAACAGCAGCCAGTGCCCCTTGCCCTGGGGTTTTGTGTTTGTTTTCTATATGTTATGTCTCAACTCTGGGGTTTCTTCTGTGCCTTCCACTAAAGGCAGAAGAAGGAGATGACTAGAAAAAGAGGGGGAAATTTCCATTCTTCCTGGGGTCACAGGACAATCCACGCAAAACCCAGCACTGGGTTCACACACCCTATCTCCCTCAAGCCCTTTATCTGAGCTCCGGAGCCTGAGAAGAAACAATCTCCCTGGTCTGTGCCAGAATCCAGTGGCAGTTTAGCGGGGGAACTGACTGATGTTGCCGAATGGGTAACGGGAAGGAGGGTTAAGCCAGGCAAGGATCCAGGGAAGGGAACGCAGAGATTCCCTAGGGAGCTCTATAGCCTTCCCCAGAGATGAGGAAGGAACAGAGACCGGAAGTGGGGGTGTGGGTAAGGGCACTTAAGGGTGGAGTGACCAGTATTGTATTGTGGGCCTGGAACTGGGTTTCCGGTGATTGACCCGCTAGTTACAAGGGAACTCCAGCCTCGTGCCCCAGGGATTGTCTGGTTCAGTCAGACCCTATCCTTTGACCGTTCACCCCCCCTGCCTGAGTCAGACTCCCAGAAAAACTTACGGAACCTGATCTCAAAAAGCCCCTTCCTGTGGGGGCTCTCTGGCCAAGAAAGAAGGGAACCAGAACCGGTAAAGCATCACACTAGGGGTTAGGGCAAACACGGGTGCTTCCAGTCCAGGACTATTCCTACCTTCCGAAAGATCTCAAAATGTTCCCTGAACTTCATTGTTTCTGAAGAGGATGGCGTGCCCCAGGCCACTTCCCCGGAGCAATCTGGACATCCCCCCCGCCCCCCCCCCCACACCTCCAGCCCTTCGGCAGAACAGTTCAGCACAGGGCTGAAGCTGCCAAACCCGATTTTCCGGTGGCTGCCCAAGGCTGGCTAAAGCAGGAAGGCCTCCTCCTGGCATGTACCCCTCAGGCTACCGTTCTCCTCCCCCTCACCTGATTCCCTGCCTGGGCTGTGCCTTCTGCACCTGTGCCAGCTGTCCCAGTGTGCCACCACTTCCTCCTCCACCTGCTTCCCATATCCCTTGGGCTGCTTCCCCAGCACCATAAGGTGTGGGCCAGTGCTACCGCCCCCTCTGGGCTTCGGTCTTCCCATCTCCAGATGGAGAACAGCGGCCTTCCCACAGAGCAGCTCGGGGAGGGGTCCGAAAGTGGATGTGCCTAGCAGAGGGCCCTGCGTTTGCTTGGTGGGTGGGTGTGGGGTTGGGAACACCACAGCGAGGGTATGAGCAGGAAGCGCTGCTTGTGGAAATCTCTAGGTAGAATTGCGGGAGTGAAGGGTGCTTCCTCTGGGTTCCTTATGTTAGCTAACCTGTGGGAGATGGAAGAGAATCCTTGAAGCTGCCAGGTTCCCAGAGTCCTGCCTCCCATGGAGGAAGACCTCTCATTGTCTTCACCCACCTCATTCCAGAACTAGCAACTCCCTTAGACCTTGCAAGTGCTACTGAGTCAGAGCTGCAGACTGCAGGCCCCTGCTCCAGGTTACCCCATAGCTCAAGCCCCTTCCTCTAGTCCGGGAATCATCTCTGTGTTCTCGGCCTCCAAAGAACTCCAGAGGGGTGAAAGAGTGAGCTGCACCCAATCATCCGGAGGGGCCACCTAAACTGAAGGAGTGGGTACCTCTCTCTGGCTGTTTGCTTTCTCTGAGAGCCCAGAGAGGGAGGAGAACTGGGAACCTGGAGGAGGAGGGGTAATGGAGGAGAAGTCATTGCAGATGGAGCTAAAAATAGCTTGAAGAGATGATGTCATCGAGTTTCCTCTGCTTATCACCCCCCTCATATACATACACAGAAACACATGCACACACTCAGAGACACAGATACACAGAGACATCAGCAAAAGCACATATGCACGCACTGCACACAGCGATATTGGGGAGGGAGGCATTTGGGCCTTGGGGCTGCAAGGATAGGGAAGGCTGGTGAGTGTGTCTACGTGTATCTGAGTTTGCATGAGTATGATAGCATGTGTCTGTGTTTATATGCTTGTGTTCTTGTGTCTGGGTGCATGTATGTTTGTGTCTGTGTATGGCCATGCCTCCTGCAAGGAGGTGGGTTGGTACCTATTGCGTTCTTATCAGTGCTGATCTCTGTTTATAGCATGTGCCTGAATACATGCATTCATTTGCTAATTATGTTGTATGTACGTGAGTCCACTTATATTTACATGACTACATTTGTTTGTCATGTGTTCATTATGTGCAGACCCATTATGGGCCTTGGACACCAGTCCAGTCTTTTTCTAGGTGCAATTAATGTCCACACCAAGTAGCTCAGCACTCTCTGGACCCAGTATAACTGTGAATTATCTGCCCTAGCCCTCCCCTCAGGATCCCATGCTCTGGCAGGCTTATTGTAGATGAACATAATTCATTCCTCTTATGAGAGGAAAATGATATTAGCCAGACTTCTTAAAGCCCAGAGGACAGGCCACCAAAAGTCTTAGGGATTACTCCTGCTCCCCAGTCCTCACGCTAGCCCATCCTCACACCCCCCAATCCTCACGCGAGCCCATGCACAAATCCACTCATTAGAGACAAAGACACTCACAATGCTACTGCACAACCCCACAGAAACACAACCCACAGAAACCTAGTTAAACCCTATGATACATGGGCACACACTCCGAAATCCAAATGGAAAATCCCCAGGCCAGACAGAGTGCAACACCCTCCCCTGTTCCTGGGCTCAAACTCAGTCTTGCTCCGCCCCCAAGTGCCCCAGCTCAGCTGGCAGTCCTGGAAAAACGCTGACCTCAGAGGATGGCTGGGGGCTGAAGGTGACATGTCCTCCTACACTAACCATTCTGCACCCCCTCCCTCCCGCAGGCGGCCCCCTCCCGCTTCTGACCTTCATTCTTAGCTGAGCCAACACCGCTTTGGTTTGCCTCTGCCCTCACAGGCGCTCCTTGACTCTCACAGCTGACAGCAGAGGCACATTCACTCACAAAGGCATATCTAGTCACATGTGCCTCAATGTTCCCATTCTCTTGTCACACACAGTGACACACACACACTGACCAGCACCAGCATACCTCATGCTAGAGCACTTTTGGGGCTCTGTCTTTCATCCGGTCTCTGTCTTATCTGTGCCTTCTTGTTCTTTCCAAGACGCCTCGTGCCCATGGGAGTGTAAGGCAGGACAGCCCCTTACCTCACAGGGCAGATCAAAATGCTGAGGACAAAGATGGGTTTGTCTGGCTGACCTTGTCCTGTCCTTCCACTGTCTAACTGTGGTCCACACGTGCTGGCTCAGAAGCTCATGCCTAAGTGTCTCCAGCCCTGCCCCTGCTCTCCTGTCCGGCATAGTTGGAACACTTCGGATGGAGAAAGACAGCTTAAGCAGAATGATTGTATTTGCTGTTTACCACCAACAGCCCTCTGGAAGAGCAGGTCCAGTGCAAGCCAAGCTTCTGGGCATTTCTAGAGGATCAGAAAGCCCCCAGGTTGACAGAGGTGTCTGAGTACTGGAGAGAGAAAAGAGAAGGAAGAATATTCAGAAAAAGAAAAAGAAAAAAGGCAGTTGTGCAGGCTGGGGGAGGTAACTCAGTGAAGCCCTAGTTTTCTCAAGACCTGAGGTCAATCCCAGGATCCAGGTAAAGGCTGAGCATGGTAGCACATGCTTATAATCCCAGCCTTGGGGAGGCAGAGACACAGAGATTTCTGCTGTTGACGGCCAGCCAGCCTAGCCTACTTGACACATTCCAGGCTGCTGAGAGGTCCTGTCTCCTAAAAAGGTTCATGGCAGCCAAGGTTGTTCTTCGGCCTATACGTGCAGGCATACACTGTGCATACATGTGTACATGCACACACAAAGAAAATAGGCACATGTGAGAACCCCATAGCTCCCCCACCTCCCCCAAGCTCTCTGTTTCACAGACATGTTGTTTTTCATTAAGGCTCTCAGCATTTGGTGACGTGTGCCTTCAAGACGCTGGCTTGGGTGGAATTTCACAAATTGCCCTTTAGAGCACATAAGCAACAGATACTTCTGTTTTTCAAATCACAGATCCCCCAGCCCAGACTCCCCCACTAACCTTGAGGTGAGAGGATCCACACACTGGTGGTGTCATTGATGTTTGTGGGCATAGTGGCAAGATTGGTGGTAGCTGGGCCTCGGGGTTTCTGCCGGTATGTTCTGCGGCTATACTTGAACATCCTGGAACACTTGCGCCTGGACCCACCCATACCTGGCCTTCGGTATGGAGAACTCATGCCCCGAGGCCGAGGGGCACGGACAAGCTGAGAGGACCCCATGACTGCAAAGAGCTTCTGGGGGGTTCTGTTGACCAGGCAACTGAGGTCTCTGTGACATATGGAGCCTGCCTGAGGGTGATGCTCTTTGTCACAGGTTTGTCCCCTCCCCCACCCAGACATAGCTCAGACTTCCTCACAGTCCTCTTTGTGGAGAGTAGCCCAAGAGCCAGACAACCACAGTTTGATCACTTAGGGAAAAGAACTCTGGTGGGGGTGGGGGAAATCACTTGGTTATTTTCCTTCATCCACATTAATAATACTAACAATGTATTGAGCACCTACGGTGTGCCAGATACTAAGCTTAGTATTTCACAAACTTGATTTCATTGACTTCACCACAGCCCTGTGAGGAGCCGTTATCAACAATCTTATTTATAGAAGTTAATTATCATTCTTCCCAGTAGTTAGAGGTTTAGAAAGTCGTTGTAAACACTGAATTAACAAATACTGAAGCTGGGTGTACTAGTACAGTCCTTTGATCCCAGCACTTGGGAAGCAGAGGCAGGAGGATCTCTGAGAGTCTAAGGCCAGGCTGGT
The DNA here is from genome assembly GCF_000317375.1 of Microtus ochrogaster. Lineage (NCBI taxonomy): Eukaryota > Metazoa > Chordata > Mammalia > Rodentia > Cricetidae > Microtus > Microtus ochrogaster. Next base: position 526,549 of record NW_004949208.1, on the reverse strand, counting down.
CTACGCAGAGCAGCAGTTCTCAACCTGTGAGTGGAGACCCCTTTGGGGGTCGAATATCAGATCTCCTGCATTTCACATTAGATTCATAACAGCAAAATTATAGTTATGAAACAGCAATGAAAATAAGCTTATGGTTGGGTCATCACAACATGGAGAACTGTATTAAAGGGTTGCAGCATCAGGAAGTTGGAGAACCATAGAGTTCCAGGTCAGGGTATGACTACGTAGTGAGACCCTGCCTCAAATAAACAATAATACTGAATCACTCATTACTTCTTTTTTTTTTTTAAATATGAAGGGAGTACTTTTATTATTTTCCTACATAACATCTTAATGAATACTTGTGCATTTTTCTCAGCTGGCAACTAAGACACACAGCAAAACTTCCCTGTGCTTGGGAAGTCAAGAGCAATCACCTGTCTCTGGGAGGATTTGGTTTCTTACGACGATTGTGATACAGTTAGCGCAGGAACCAACGGTGCTTCGTGGTGGAGAACACCTTGCTGAGTTGTTCTATCATGGGGCCTTGCTCAAGCCATTTGCTTTTTATTTCTAATTTGGCTTTAAGCATTTGTTCATGTGTTTCTTCATTATTATTCAAAATGTCTGGGTGAGGGATAGGTTTTGTGTGTTCATACGGGATGTCCACAGAAGGGTGGTAGCACACTGCTATCCGCCATCGGATGTCAGAGCGAGCTCTACCTTGCACTTATAGTCATCAGGAAGAGAAGAATGTGCAGATTTACAACAAACACTAGATAAGGCTCCATTTTGGATTGGAAATAAATGTTTCCAGACAGTTCTGCTTGATGTCACCCATTTCACTGCTGCAGCCATGATCTTTATAAGGTGACATGAAAAAATAATTGTGAGGTGAAATCGCTTCTCAAATCTGTTTCTAGGCACACAGGCCTTCATTCCACGGGCCCACCATCTTGCTTCAATCCCACTCCTTACTTCTAGGAGCTGCACAGGTTCCTGTGACTCCTGGTCATAATATTTTTGCCAGACTATCAATGCATCATCTGTTTTTAGGTCTAGAGGCTATTTATTTGTTCTTTTTTTGTCGTTGTTTTTTGTTGATGTCTTTCTTTTCTTTTTATTTTGTTTTGATTTTTCAAGACAGGGTTTCTCTGTGTACCCCTGGCTCTCCTGGAACTCACTCTATAGATCAGGCTGGCCTTGAATTTACAGAGATCCACCTGCCTCTGCCTCTGGAGTGCTAGGATTAAAGGTGTGCGCCACAACCACCTGGCTATTGTTGCTTTGTAGCCTAGACTGGCCCAGAACCTGCTATAGCAATCCTCCTGCCTTAGCCTCCCAAGAGCTAGAAGTAATGAACCATTATCCTCCAATGAGTCACTTTATGTAATATGTAGTGTTGAGTCTTCAACATTCAGCTCACAAGCAACAGCAATGTAACTGTCTGAATCGAGGTTAGCTAATCAAAGCTGAACTGGTAGTACAAGCCTTTAATCCTGGGAGGTCAGGTAGGCCAGGTAGCTAACACGTCTAGCAAATGCATATCCTCTAGAATATATCTCAACTCCTTTGTGCAAAGGAGTACTAGATAATAGTAGCTCAGCACCACGAGGGCCACTTGGGCCAGCAACATCATTAATGACATAATAATCATCCAAGAAAAAAAGAAAGAAAGAAAGAAAGAAAGAAAGAAAGAAAGAAAGAAAGAAAGAAAAGAAAAGAAAAGAAAAGAAACTAAAACATTTGAATAAAAAATACTGGTAGTAACTAGACTGCTGGGCAAACACTGGTTTGTAAGAGCTGGAGCATGTTTCTGGGGGCAGAGGATCCCTCCTACTCAACACGCCTCTGCTGGACATATGTGTCAGGCACCCAGGACTCTTACCTCTGTGTACCTCCTCTGTGAATAACTGTGAAAGCGACGTAAGACCTGGTCTCGTGGTCACAAATGGACGTGGTGACCATTCACAGATATGGAATCTGAATGATGAAGACTGGCCATAGAAGGAAACCACCTTGGTGAGGTATAGTCATCAAATCAGAGGCAGCTAGCTGGGGGTGCAGATCCAGAGCCTAGGGCACTCACCTTTTGCTATCCTACGCTTGTTTATGTGTTTATCCAGAATATTCCATGACAACCAGGGGCATGGAGGGATGTGAACTCCCAGAGCTCTTCCTGAGATGGAAAAGAAAGCCCTGTGGAAAGAGGGGTAAGAGATGTTAACCCTGGTTTCACCTGTTTTTGTAGGAAGCAGACAGGAAAATTAGGCCTTCCAGGCCTTGCGCTAAGGGGAACTTTGGATTTGCTCATTTCTCAACACCTTAACCCCGACCCTCTAGTCCTCCAGGAACTTCAGGTCCCAGATTGTGGGGCCTCACCATCCCCCACTTTGCTCTCCTTAACTTTTAGCCTCTGTACCTATGAGCCCTTGGCCCCTATTCAAACGCCTTTGCCTCCTGAGAGCTGGGATAACAGGCAGGAACCACCAAGCTCAGTCCATTTGTTTAAATTTTGAGATAGAATCTCACTATCTTTTTCCCAGAAGGGTTTTTAACTTGTAGGATCAAGAGAGCCTCTTGTCTTAGCCTCCAGAGTAGCTGGGAATATAAGAATGGTCCCCTGGCTTATTATCTGCAATGCTATGCTATTAAACCCTCCTCTCTGTCTCTACAGCTGTCTCCTTCCTCACAAACACAGCAAACTAAAAAATCCACTTGCAGGCTGGGGAGATGACTTGGCAGCTAAGAATGCTTACTCCTCTTGCAGAAGACCCCTTAGTTTCCAGCATCCACACTGCTTAGCTCCAACCATTGGTAACTCCAGCTCCAGGGAGTCTAAGGCTGTTTTCTTCTGAC
>NW_004949208.1:522632-523611 GCF_000317375.1 Microtus ochrogaster | reverse complement strand
ACACACACACACACACACACACACACACACACACACACACACACACACACACTTACTTCCTTGGCTTTTGTAGAAGATAGAAATCCCCCCAATATGGAGGCAGAGGTAGACGGAGGATCACAGCTGGGGCTACAGAGTGCGTCCTAGACAAGCCAGGGATACATAGTGACACCCTTTCTCAAGAACACACGTCAGGGGATGTAGCTCAAGTGGTGAAGCGTTTGTCTAGCGTGTGCAAAGCCCTGGGCCCAGTCCCCAGAAACACACACACACTTTACCACCACCACCTTCTGTCACCTAAATCCATCCCTCAATCCCTCTAGCAGTGCTCTCTGCTCTGACCTCTTGGTGCTCATTGCTCTGTGCCCCAGAGCAAGGAGAAAAACTTACTATATTCATCATAACTATTCTCTTATACAGACTAGGAAACAAAGACAGAAAAATAAATCTCAGAGATGACCAAATAGCAGAATGGGTGTGCACGCCTGTAACCCTCGCACTAGGGATTCTGAGTCAGGAAGACTAAGAACTCAAGTTAGCTGGGTGTGGTGGTTCATACCTTCAATCCTAGCACTTGGAAGACTGAGGCAGGAGGATTGCCTTAAGTTTGAGGCCAGTCTGGTCTATAGAGTGAGATATCTTCTCAAAATAAATCCAGATTTGGTGACTCACACCTATGAACCCAGCACTCTGTAGGCAAAAGCAGGCAGGTTGGGCTGGAGAGATGTCTTAGAGGTTCAGAGCACTGACTGCTCTTCCAGAGGTCCTGAGTTCAATTCCCAGCAACCACATGGTAGTTCACCACCATCTACAGTGAGATCTTGTGCCCTCTTCTGGCTCATAGGCAGAATACTGTATAAATAAAAAAAAAAAAAAAAAAGCAAGCAGGTTTCTGAGTTCAAAGCCAGTCTGGTCCACACCAGGAGCTCCAGGACAGCCAAGGTTATATAGACCCAGTTACAAAATTGAAAAATAGGGG
>NW_004949208.1:518602-522402 GCF_000317375.1 Microtus ochrogaster | reverse complement strand
GGGCTGCTCTTCCAGAGGACGCAGGTTTGATTCCCAGCACTCACATGGAGAGTCATAACTGTCTGTAATTCCAGTTCTAGGGGATCTGAAGCCCTTTTCTAGCCTCTGCACATAGTACACAGATGTACATGCTCACAAAACACTCAAGCAAAGCAAATACAATTTAAACTAAAAAGTAAATAACTAAATAAACTGGGCAGTTGTGGCACACGCCTTTAATCTCAGCACTTGGGGAGCAGGTGCAGGTGCTCTCTGAGTTCAAGGGTAGCCTGGTCTACAGAGTTAGTTCCAGGGCACCCAGGGAAGCCCAGAGAAAAACCCTCTCTCAATAAACCAAAAATAAATAAATAAAATAGGCAAAGTGATATACATCTTTAATCCCAGCACTTGGGAGGCAAAGGCAGGAAGATCTTTGTGAGTTTGAGGTTAGTCTGATCTACATAGTTCCAGGACAGTCAGATAAATGAGATCATGTCTCGACAAAATACAAATACAAACAAATAAACAATAAAATATTCCCAGAGCCCATAACCACATAGCTAAGAAATGACAGAACCAGAATCTGAGCCCCTGATCTGAATAACTGGAGAGCAAGAACTTGTGAAGACCCTCTCAATGAGGAATAGTGGCGTGGAAAATCAGAGAGGGAGCCCCAGAAAGAAAGGGTTAAGGAACCTTGGAATGGGAATGTCTCCTTTGTAGGCACACAGTGCCACCTGCTGGCAGAAGGGCCAGGGCTGTGCACAGAGGCCCAGATAAAGAAGAGGGGAAAAGAAAAAGGTGAGGGGCAAAAAGATGAAGGGAGGGGGTTGGAAAGATGGCTTAGAGGTTGCAAAGAACCCTGGTTTGATTTCCAGCTCACATGGTGGTTCAAAACCTCCTATAACTCCAGTTCCAGGGGATCTGATGTTCTCCATTGACCTCCAAGAGAACAACCAGGCTCACATACTCACACATCAGGGATTCGCAGGCAAAAGGTTATAAAAAATAATAAAATAATAAAAAAAAGGATGCAGGGAGGAGAAGGATGGGGAGCTTGAGGTTTTATGGGGGGAAGAGAACAAATAACCATTTCCTGTTCTGAGGAGAGAGCAGAGGTTGCCAGACCATGACCATTTCCTTGAGAGTGGGTGTGTGTTTGAGAGAGAGAAAGAGAATGCATGTTTATGAATGTGCATATGTATATGGGTGTGTGCATGTATGTGTGCTCCATTAAATGTGTGTGTGTGTGTGTGTTCATTGGTGTATGTGCGTGCACACACACTTCAGGAGTACCAGTCCGTGTTATATATGTGACTGTGAGCTTTGTGAGTAAACATAGGGATGGCAGACTGAACAGATGTGGTGCCAGTGAACACACAGATTCGAGGGAAGAATCACGTTAAGCTATCATGAGCAGGGCACACAGAAGGTTCTGGAAAGGCACTTGTCCTACTCCTGACTCTGCTGCCCCCTAAACCCCTTTCCGGAGACCAGGAGCCCTTCCAGGTGGAGATCTGTTTATTGCTTTTGGGGTTGAGAACCTATCTCCAGGCAGTAGGGGGCAGCAGGGGCAAAGGAGGCTGTTCAGCCATGGGTGGGGCCAGCGGGCGGGCAGGCGGGCGGGCAACAGGAGGCTTTAAAACACCTGCCCCACCTGTAGGTGAGCAGAGGCGCGCGTGAGGACTAGGCGATCCCTCATCTTTCGGCCAGCACACTAAGTGGCAGCTTCCTGGAGCTGTTCTGTTCCTTCAGGAGTGCAGCGTATTCTGTTCAGAACCTACTGGAAGAGCCCTGAACAGGTAATAGTAGCACAGGGCAGAGATTAACCTATGAAAGGGTACCAGTTTGGAAACAGGTTTGGGGTGGGTGCTGGAAAAAGCCAATGAGAGGGTTACTGGAAGAGTCTAAGATTGGTCCAGGAAGAGAAACAGGAAAGGACATCGAGTGTCCTGCAGTGTGGGAGTTGGGCTTGTAACACCTGTGTGAGAGAATCTGTGGATGTTAGGATCAGAGAATTAAATTCTGGTAATCTGGGTAGTATAGTGTCAGGGGATGGGAGCTGGGAAAAGTTCTGAGATATCGGAGTGCAGACATAGAGTGAGAAGTTTGTGAAATTTGTGAGCGATCACAGGATGTGGGACTCGGGTATGCCAGGGTCCAATAAGCAGGGCCAGCCCAGGGCAGCTGGGACGTAAAGCCCTAACTTGTATGTGTCTGTTTCCCAGGACCCACCATGCAGTGCTTCAAATTCATTAAGGTCATGATGGTCCTCTTCAATCTACTCATCTTTGTAAGTATGGAGGTTGTGGGCTTTTGGGGGTTCCCTACAAAAGCAGCTCACAATCGGAACAGAGTTCAAGCTGGGGAATGGGAGACTATGTACTCAGACCCTGCCCTACAAATTCCCCTTTATGGATAGGAAGTGGAGGGTCTTCCCAATGCGGATTCCTGACCCCACTGGCTGGCTGCCACACACTGGGTGAAGATGGGGAGGTTAGGGATGAAGAAGCCTTAGGCTCCCGCCTCCCTTCCAGGAAGGATGAGTGTAGGTAGGGATAGGTTAGCAGGAGTGATTCCCCCTTTTTGATGGGCGTTCAAGGTTCAGAGATGAAAGAGGGTAGGCTTAAGTGCAAAAGTGACTACCATACATGGAAAAGTTGAAAGGAGAGCGAGTCCCTGCCTCTTAGAGTTGACTCTAGCAACCCTTATGCATTCAATAAACATTCAACTGAGCTGACATTTAAAGAAAGGAGATTGTTGCTCAGTGATAGAGTATTTGCTAAGCACATGTGAGGCCACAAAGAAAAAGGAAAGCTTATTCACAAAGCCACGGCTAGGGTAGAAGGCAAGTAAGGCCATTTACTGCCCTTGAAGGTCTCAGGACCAGTAAACTGTCAGATAGGCTGATAATTGCTATACACGCTGATAATGGCACAGTGGTCCTTTCAGATTTACCACCAAGGCTAAGGGAGGCCCTGGAGGGGTTTGAATCTAGCCTAGGAGGAAAATACTTCCTGGAGGAAGTAGCTGAAGCGGGACATTTGCATTGGGTGGGGAGCTGTAATGGGCTAGGAAGGCCCACAGGTAATGAAATTTGATATTGTTTAGAAAACCAGGAACAGATTATATAGGGCTTGTTTGAGAAGCTGAACCAGGAGGCCTAAGCCCTGGAGATAGTGACAGAGATAAGAAGAAAGGGGCACAGTAAACAAAGGGGTTCAATGCTGAGGGGTGGTAGAACAGACAAAAGCGAGGTCTTAGAAATGGCCTGAGCAATGCAAGAAGAAGGAAGGGGTCATCCCCCTGGCTCAGTGGACTCAGTGGAGGTGCGTGGCTATTTGAAAGTCATAAGCCTGTGAGTAGCCAACGGAGTTTTAGGGGTAGGGTGGAGTCCTGGCAACAGTTAGGGAAAGTCTATCCTCCAGTCTATCTTCCACCCCCTCCCCAAACCCGTGAATATTTTAGAACCCCTGATTTGTTTTGTTTTTTGTTTTTTTTGAGACAGGGTTTCTCTGTAGCTTTGGAGCCTGTCCTGTTACTAGCTCTTGTAACTCTGGCCTCAAACTCACAGAGATCTGCCTGCCTCTGCCTCCCAAGTACTGGGATTAAAGTTGTGTGCCACCACGGCCCTGCTAGAACCCCTGATCTTAAAGAAAGTCAGTTCTGAGAAACTGAACACATTAGAGATGTGCAGAAAAATAGCCACCGTGAAGGGGACATGGAACGGTAGGAAGGAAAGGAGGAGAAATATGAGAAAACAGTGGTCAGGGGCTGGGGCCACCAGGGAAGAACGAGAAAACAGTGGTCAGGGGCTGGGG
>NW_004949208.1:505406-518362 GCF_000317375.1 Microtus ochrogaster | reverse complement strand
AAAAAATGAGTTTAGAAGCAAAGAAAGAATTGCTTACATAGGAAGCCATACTGTCTGTGAAGGTGGTTCTGGGAGGGTTGCTAGCCTGCTGCCCTGGTCTACAAGAGCTAGTTCCAGGACAGGAACAAAAAAGCTACGAAGAAACCCTGTTTCGAAAATAAAAAAAAAAAAAAAAAAAAAAGGGAGAGAGAAATTGGAAAGAGGAGTAGGCAGTCTCTTTGATTCCAATGTGATCTGTACCTTGGACTTCCTTTGGCTGCCATGAAATAGGTTTTATTAATACAACTGAAGGAAGTACTAAGATTTTGACAATTGGGAGAGCCAGGACTCTGGCCTGATAGGGTTAAAGCAAATCCAGTTTGGTTTCTGTCCTCTGTTGCCCATGCCTTGCCAGACTGGGCAGAACAAGGTAGGGAAGCCAGGCTCCTTGAAATTTGACCTCGCAGGCTAGAAGCCCGGCAATCTTGTCCTTAAGCAAACATCCTGGGATACAGCCCTATATGTATATCTCTTTACCTCCATCCCAGACTCGGTTCCGTAGCTGGCTAGTGGGAGCTGGGCACAAGTTAGTGCCCACTGCTAATCCACTGAAGCCCTGGCTAGGAGCTGTGGGACCAGGGCCTCCACTGAACCCCCTTGGAGCCTCAAGATCACCTCTGAAAGCTGAGGTTAACTCAGTGTCTTGAGGAGAAGCTGTAGATGTGTTCAACCCATTTTCTCAGTTTCTATTGTCAGGCAGTAATGTAGGTGAAAAATGTAGGCGTGGCAGCTGAGTCTGTCCTGGAGGGGAATAAATGGGGCCTTTGGGCCGGTGAACCTTTCAACCTCCACCCCCTTTCAAGGTTGCAAGCAGGTGGAAGCCTCACCCTGCTGTTACTATAGTGACGGTTGAGCCAGCTCAACCCTACCAGCCGCCTCCTTCCGTGTATCAGAGAACAGAGTTATTCTAGGCATTCGCAGCCCAAGAATGAGAGGCTGGACCTGTTTTCACTCCTACCTATGTGGCAGGACCCTGATTATAGAAAAAGGAAAGTTTTATGCCTCCTCCCAGCCTGTGGATCTTTCTAGAACCCCTGATCTCATTTTTGTCTTCCTAGGTAAACAGATGGGTGAATTTGTTACGTGTCCCAGTTCCCACCTTTCTGGTACTAGTTAAGGTCCCCTCCAAGCACAACACGTAGTTAGATTCCCTCGTTAAGGGAAGGGAAAGTTTCCAGACTTGATGGTGTCAAGGGAACCATTGCTAGCACTGTTTCAAAGCCCGACTTCTGTCCGCAGCTGTGTGGTGCGGCCTTGTTGGCTGTGGGAATCTGGGTATCCGTCGATGGGACATCCTTCCTGAAGATCTTTGGGCCAATGTCATCCAATGCCATGCAGTTTGTCAACGTGGGCTACTTCCTCATCGCGGCTGGTGTTGTGCTCTTTGTCCTCGGTTTCCTGGGCTGCTACGGTGCTCACTCTGAGAACAAGTGTGCACTCTTGATGGTGTGTCAGACCCAGCACCCCAGGCCACAACCAAGGGTCCCTTCACCCCTGACATCTTCCTCTGGGGATCCCAAAAAGCTACTCTGGATTCCGGGAGCATCCCCATGGGGACACCCTGCCTCTTTTATGGAAGTGGGTAGGGCAAGGAAGGCGGGTCTCCCTACAACGTATTTCCTTGTTTCCCACCCAGTTCTTCACCATCCTCCTCCTCATCTTCATTGCTGAGGTTGCGGCTGCTGTGGTTGCTCTGGTGTATACCACCATGGTGAGCACAGGGATGGCGCAAGGGAGAAAGATGGGCTAAAGCCCCAGAAGTGGGTGGTGGCCTGTGAATGGCTACCTTCCCTACCTCTCTCTTAATACTGACCTGACCCATCCAGGCAGAAACCTTCCTGACATTGGCAATAGTACCTGCCATCAGAAAAGACTATGGTTACCAGACCGAATTCACCCAAGTGTGGAACACTACCATGAAAGAGGTAAGGTGGGCTGGGAGGATTTGGGAGGGGGGAGGAAAAAAAGCAAGGCCCCATCATTCACCAATCCCACTTTGTCTGCAGCTGAAGTGCTGTGGTTTCAACAACTATACAGATTTTAACACCTCGCGTTTCGTTGAAGAGAATAAACTCTTTCCTCCTTACTGTTGTCGCGGAGCTACCAATGGCACAGCTGTGCACTCATGCACCGAGAGCGAAGCCGAAGAAACAAACGTACCGGTAAGGGCTGACATGGAAGGGTGGCATTACTTTTTTTTTTTTTCAAGACAGGGTTTCTCTGGGTGGCCCTGGCTATCCTGGAACTCCCTCTGTAGACCAGGCTGGCCTCAAACTCAAGAGATCCACTTACCTCCATCTCCTGAGTACTGGGGTTAAAGGTGTGCACATGCCTGGCATGGGTGGGATTGTTTTAATGGTCTTACAGTAAGTAGTAAACAGATCAGAGGTAGGGCACTGCCAGCTATAAATACTTTCTCCCTTCCCCCCAAGGGTTGTTTCAAACAGCTTCTGCATGAGATCAGAACCAATGCGGTCACTGTGGGTGGTGTGGCAGCTGGAATTGCGGCCCTGGAGGTAAGTCAATGAGGAGACTAGACCTGGGTATCAGTCTCTACTAGACCTGTACAGATTAGCCCTCTCTGAGGCTTCTCTAGAGGAGTCAGATTTCTTGTGTTTTCATTCTGGAGCTGAGGGTTGAACCCAGAGGCCTAAGGTGGCCAAACATGTCCTCCAGCATCAGGAAAGCAGGGCTTCACGTTGTCTGTTCAGGAAACAGTCCTTGATCGTGTCCTTTCGTGTCTCCCTGTTCCTTCCCACCAGCTGGCTGCCATGATTGTATCCATGTATCTATACTGCAATCTGAAATAAGCCAGTTTCTTCCTCCCCACTTGGCTGCTGCCATATGGAAGCCAGGGAGAGACGGCTAAGCAGCAGTGATCCGGGTGGAGATGAAATCTGTCATTTGGGCCGGAGTGGAACTGCCTTTGCTGCTCTGGACTGTGGGCTGAATAGGGACCACCTCCTTTGGGCTTGTTCTCTGTTGGTGGGGCTCGGGGCAGGGGCAACATCTGCTCCAGAGTCTCTGAAGCAGCCACTCTGCCCATCTCCTGAGTCTCTTCTTCAACCCTTGACACATCCTTGGTATAAAAGTGGTTCTTGATGATCCCAGCACCCACTGGTGGATGAAGGCACTTACAGCCTGGGCATATTCAAGTCCAGCAAAGCCATAGAATGGATGTATAGAAGGCATTTTGGAACCTATAAACCAATAAAAATACTTCTATTTGGACTGTGTATACTTGGAGAGATGAGTTCTGCTTGCCTAAATTGCACTGCTTTTTGTGAGACTGGAGACTCAGCAGGGTGGAAGTGAGGTAGGTATTTAGGCTCCAGGTCTGGGGAGAGTGAGGGAATGGCCAAGAGGGCACCGAGGAAGTGGGAGCCAGGTTAGTCTGCCTTTATGTATTATGAGGACTTTGTCCTGAAAGTTCTCCTGCCTGCTGAAGGGCACTGGTCTGGAAAGCTATGAAACTAATGAGCGTGTGCCAAGTCAAGGAGAGAACAGAATTATTGTCAGGGCTGTGGCAGTGGAGTTGCTCTTTGGGCTCCAAGAAGCCCTCCTGGAACCCTGAGAAGCAGCTCAAAGTGCCCTACTTTGGAGAATCTTTTGCTTTTTCGAGACAAGGTTTCTCTGTGTAGCCCAGGCTTGCCTTGAACTCAGAGATCAGCCTGCCTCTGCCTCCCAAGTACTGGGATTAAAGGTGTGCACCACCACTGCCCAGTCTTTTGGAGAATTCAGACTTGTACCCTGAGGGTGCCTGGGCACACTGGTTATGTTACCATCATCTTGAATAGGAAGTGGGTATTTGTAGGGTGTGGCCTGGTTGGTCATGGTGGTATACTTTCAGAGCCTGAAAGGTATTACAGCAAGGCTCCCTGCAGCAATGGACACCACCAGCAACACTAAGCTCCTTCCCCCAGGCATTCTTTTCTTGTTGATTATTAATTAATTAATTTTGTTTATCAAGACAGGGTTTCTCTGTAGCTTTGGAGCCTGTCCTGGAACTCCTCTGTAGACCAGGCTGGCCTCAAATTCACAGAGACCCACCTGCCTCTGCCTCCCAAGTGCTGGGATTAAAGGCGTGCGCCACCTCTGCCAGGCATCTTGCTTTTTTTTTCTTTTGAAACAAGGTCTATGTAGTTCTGGTTGTCCTAGAGCTTGTTCTGTAGATCAGGTTGACCGCAACTCAGAGATCTGCCTGCCTCTGCCTCCCGAATGCTGGGACTAAAGTTGTGCACCATTACACCTTGCCAAGATTTCACTTTTTTGTCTTGTTTTTTTGTTTGTTTTTTTGAGATGGGGGGTCTCGTGTAACCCAGACTGGCTTTGAACTTTCTATATTGCTGAGAACACTGAATTCCTGCCTCTACCTCCTTAGTGCTGAGTTTACAGGTAGGTGTCACAACATCTGGTTTTATTTGGAACTACACCCAGTCCCATGTGTGCTCAGCAAGCACACTAATGCTTGAGGAACATCCCTAGTCTTTACTTCGGTTTTTGATTGCCAAAGTCCCACATGAGGCCGAGACTTTGACCAGACTCACTCTTGTAACTGGTAACCAGGGAGACCTTGTTTGGTACAGATACAGTCCAGCCTAAAGAACCTGAACCTGGAGAGATGGCTCAGAGGTTAAGAGCACTGGCTGCTCTTCCAGAAATCCTGAGTTCAATTCCCAACAACCACATGGTGTCTCACAACCATCTATAATGAGATCTGGCCTGCAGGCATAAAAAAGGAACCTGAACCTGACCAGAATATCCCTGACAAAAATCTGAATGCATATATATATATATATACCGGATGGCAGTGGCACATGCCTTTAATCCCAGTACATGGGGGGAGGCAGGGCAGGCAGATCTCTGAGTTCAAGAGCAGTCTGGTCTACAGAACAAGTTCCAGAACAACCAGGCCTATAAAGTGAAACCCAGTCTCAAACAAAACTGAATGTCTCTGAACTTAGTGGCAGCACTAAGACTGTTGCCACAGACCAGTGGCTGTCACCACGCAAAGCCGTTTGACTAACTGGCTTCCGCTCCTCCCTTCTCTTGGACAATCCCCTAACCCCCATCTGTCTCTATGGGCTTTTCCAGAGCAGCCTACAGTTATCGCCCACTTGCTGGGCCCAAAAAGGAGCAGAGATTTGGCCAGAGCCACACAGCTTCTGCTGGTGAAGCCTGGCTGAGCATCTTCTAGAGTTCTAGGTAGGGAGAGGAAATAGCTGGCCTCAACCCTTTGCGAGCATTACCTCACACAAAGGGATCTGTTTGCCCAAGGAGGGCTGCCACTTCATCACAGACTAACTGCTTCTCCCGTGCCTGCTTTGCCACCTGAAACACTAAACAAGGAAGGAGTCAGGGTGGTGAGCAACGTCAAAGCCACTGCACCGATGCCATTGCTGTGTGAGCTCCAGGTGCTAGTGAGAGAGGCCAGGACCACGAACAGATAAAGGGCAGGAATTCCAGTAAGTTCCTGACTCCTTGGCAAAAGATCTATACCCTTTCCTACAATGCAATCTACTCAGGTCCTGATCTTAATCCTTCAGAGACTTAATTTAAAGGTCATGTTCCCCTGGCTTGGGCTATCTGATTGCCAATGGACCACAGTGTCCACTTTCTGGTGACTAACTCAGACTTTCCTACGCTCCTCTGAGTTACTAGCCTCTTGAGAATCTGTTGAAAACCATGGCCCTTTCCTCCAGAAAAACACCCCTACATGGAATTCTACACACAACCAATCCAGAAGGCCACAGAAACCCTTGCTCCTACATCGCTTGCCCAGTATTCTATAAAATCATCTCCCCACTCCTGGTGCCACCACTGCTTTTGGTCCGGTCACTTCTTGTCTCCACTGTTTACCTGTTCTCCCATTCCCTCATCCACCCCGTGATCTCTCCTGGCTACAGCACTAATGGGGACAGGTGCTGGGCCCAGACAGGGGCGAGCCCGATGGTAAACAGTGAGGAACGGGTGTGAGATGGCTGCTAGGACATAAGGCCCCAACCGGGAAGGGATGATGTCAGCTGGTCCCAGGTGGAGCCTGCTTAAAACAAATAAAAACCAAAGACTTGAAGCTTGAGACTTGGGCATCCCCTGGTGGCCAAATGGCTTCCACAATAAAACTATGGAAGACAGTAAAACAACCAAAACACATCACCATCCGTCCAGATGATTCCCTCACCACCACGCTGTTCTCCCCACAAAACTACCACAAAACACACCCCAAAGGTTTTCTCCTTTTTTAATCAATGACCACCTTTATCCAGCTTTGGAAATCTGGACAAAGAGAAGGCTGAGAGGAGGCCTGGTCCAGTGTCTAAGGGTCTCTGAGTGAGTCTGCCAGCACTTGGACCCAACTGGGCCTGTCATCAGTTGGGCACAGCAGTTTCCTGAGTATGAGCCAGTCCCACCCTCAGGGCAGCGTCCTGGTCCAGAGAGGACCAAAGGCCCCAGGTTGCGCCTATTCCCAAGGCCTTCAGGACGGTCAATAAATAGGTTAGATTCTGAGCCAGGCCTGGGAAGATGGGGTGAAAAAGAGCAGGATCAGCTGTCCAGGAATCCCAAAGAGGTCCTGGGTACTCTCCTGCCCTTCTCCAACAAGGAAGTAATAAATAGACCTTTACCTCAGGAACGGGGTGTTGGAGCAGGGGATCCTTCCCCCAGAGTTAGTAATTAAATCTCATGTTAAAAACAAACCAGCCCTAACCCCTACCAGCATCTACAAAATTCTACAGGAGAGGGTGACGGGCTAGCCTGCCTGGGGGTACACAGTACCCAGCCCTGCAGGGTCCTGGAGGAGGCTTCACGTTTGCTCAGCGACCCCTGGGGCTCCTTCTTCCTTTGGGGGTGGCTCCAGGAAAATAGGGGTGACTGATGGTGGCTTCTTCACTCTGAAATTCAACAGAAGAATGATACAGAGAAGAAGACATGCTTCAACCCCAGGAGGACATTTCCCAGGAAGAGCAGGAAACTCACGAGTAAGGGGAGGCTGGGACCCCCACCACCAAAAAGTGGTTCTTCTTCCGAAATAATCTCCACAGGCCATGGTGGTTGCCACGAACATCCAGGTCCCAAATATGGAGGCACTGACAGGGATAGAGCAGGGGAAGGAGAAGGGTCAGGAAGCTGTGGAGATGGCCACTGAAGGTCTGGCAGCTGCCTCAATCAAGAGCAAGCATGCTCGGGAGTATGGATTTGAGCAAAGGGTTAGAAAAGAGGTTCTTTCTTTGTTTTTTTGAAACAGGGTTTCTCTGTGTAGCCCTGACAATCCGGGAACTTGTTCTGTAGACCAGGCTGACCTTAAACCTAAGAGATTCGCCTACCTCTGCCTCCCTGAGTGCTTGTATTAAAGGCATGCGTCACTACTCAACCACACCTGGCCAGGAACATGAAAAGGTCTGAGGCTGAAAACTCTACAGCAAAGTCTCTCTGCTAGTCGGGGCAATGCCTGCTGGTGAGGGTACTCCTGAAGTAGTGAGGCCCTGGGCACCTTGGCAAGCTGAGTCCAGGTAATGAAGTCATCATCTGTCTCCATTTGGATAAAGGCCACATAGGTATGGCCCTCTGTGTCTGGCAGGAAAGAGTCTTCACAAGGGTCCTTGCTGTGGTCCAGAACCACGGCTTCACTGCATTGGGAGCAGAAAAGTAAGGCCAAGACAGGAGTGGCACAGAGAGGCAGGGCCCTAGGCTTGGGTTAATGCTCTGCTGTTTCGCTGTTTCGCTGTTTCTCTCTCTCTCTCTCTCTCCCTCCCTCTCTCCCTCCCTCCCTCTGTCCCTCCCTCCTCTCTCTCTCCCGAGAACTTGCACCAGTCTGGCCTCAGAGATTCACCTGTCTCTGGCTCCAATCACCACCCTGACACTTTGAAATTCTTTATAATGTCTGCACTAGAGAACTCTGATTTTCATTTTCTATAGTACCAATAATTGTGGTACTAAGAAAGCCTGTATCTGATTCCTTACTCAGGAATCAGTTTCCAGTTTCCCCAAGCCATACCTGAGCAGCCTGTGAATTTCCACTTCATAAGCTTCTTTCTTCAGACTGAAGGGGAAGGAAAAATTAATCAAGTGACGGCAAGGCCCTCAGGTTCATGGAAAGGAATAGGCAGGGCAAAGGGTCACGTGGGGAAACGGCATAGCAGGGCTGACAGGAAAGAACTAGCAAAGACTGGTCTTCGAGCCTTCAGATATCCACCCCTTGACGTGCAGCCAGTCTCTACCTGTCTACATTCCTGAGCTGGACACCTGGAACCGTGTTGAACTTGTGCTTCTTGAAGTAGGCCTCCTGAAACGCAAAGGATAGAAGTCAAGGCTTTCTTAGTCTGGCACACTTGCTCAGTGACCCACTACAGACATACAAGACCCCAAAAATGAAGTACTGATTCTGGAATGGGCTCTCTGATTTCCTCTAGTCTCTCCATTTTCTTTGCACCATCTTTGACAAGCTCTTACTAACTTTAATTTGGGCTGGTCTCTTGGCTTATGCTACTGACCCACTGAACTAGTCCTGTTCCCACAAGTTTTCCCCAGGCTTACTGCAGAGTCCTAGAAATAAAGAAGAAAGATGGAGGAAGGAGGGTCAAGACCAGTCTCAGCTATATAGTTTGAAGACAGCCTGAATACAAGAGATCCTACCTAAAAAAAGCAAAACAGGGGCTCAAGAGATGGCTCAGAAGTTGAGAGCATTGACTGCTCTTCCAGAGGTCCTGAGTTCAATACCCAACAACCACATGGCTGCTTACAACCATCTGTAATGAGACCTAATGCCCTCTTCTGGCCTGCAGGTAAACATGCAGACAATATACTATATGTATATACAAAATCTTAAAAAAAACTTAAAAAAATGATTAAAAAACCAAGAGTGAGTGGTGGAGACACACACGGAGCTTTCTGTCGGATGCAGCCAAGAGCTGAGATGGGTTAGAAGGAAGGAAACTGCCGATTCAGGCTCTGCTATGAACGACCTGAGGAAGCACTTGCACTTCCTTGGGAAGTAAGGCTCTTTTATTAGCTTCCTCTGGGGGTCTTGCTGTCTTCTAGGAGGTTCCAAACTAAATACACCCCTTTCAACTGGACTGTTTCAAACGCACTCTTATTCTAACAGGAGAGTGGAACAGAGGAGACTAGCCACATCCTGCTAACCTCAGGTTGAAATATGTGTGCCAATGCTTGCACGGACAGCAGAAGGTCCAGTGCTTAGAACAGGCATATCCTTTCTGCATCCAAGTCCAGTGGTAAGAACAGTAGTAACATACAGTACCAGCTACCAGCTACTCTAATATAAAGCTTATAGGTTTGTTTGTTTGTTTTTTGATTTTTGGTTTTTTTTTTTTTGGTTTTTCGAGACAGGGTTTCTCTGTGGCTTTGGAGCCTGTCCTGGAACTAGCTCTGTAGACCAGGCTGGTCTCGAACTCACAGAGATCCACCTGCCTCTGCCTCCCAAGTGCCGGGATTAAAGGCGTGAGCCACCACCACCCAGCAAAGTTATAGTTTTTAACATATGCATTTTACAAATATGAACTCATTTAAACTTCATAATGAGGCTCGAGAGATAGCTCAGTGGTTAAGAGTTGCTGCTCTCTTATAGAGGTCCCTGGATTCTCAGTACCCAGATGATGGTTTACAATCATCTATAACTTCAGTCCCAGGAGACCTAGCGCCCTCTTCTAGATACTTCAGCTATCAGGCATGAACATGATACATATACATACAGCAGGTAAAACACTCATATGCAGAAAATCATCTTTTTTTAAATTCAGGGGCTGGAGAAGACTCAGTGGTTAAGACCACTTGATATGTGCGGTGATGGCATATGCCTTTAATCCCAGCACTCGGGAGACAGAAGCAGTAAATTCGAAGCCAGCCTTGTCTACAGAGCAAGTTCCAGGACAGGCTCCAAAGCTAAAAGCTGGGAGGTGATGGCGCACACTTTTAATCTCAGCACTTGGGAGTCAGAGGCAGGTGGATCTCCGTGAGTTTGAGGCCAGCCTGGTCTACAAGAACTAGTTCCAGGACAGGCTCCAAAGCTACAGAAGGACCCAAGAAGCACCTAGCACCAACATGGTGGTTCACAACCATCCAGTTCCAGGGAATCCAGTACTGCCTTCTGATTTTCTCAGGCACCAGGCACATATAGTGCACTTGCTATGCATACGCAAAACACTCAAGGCACATAAAATAAATAAATCTATAGTACCTATTTTTTATTTTGTTTTTTCAAGACAGGGTTCTTTGTGTAACCTTGGTTGTCTGCACTGTAGACCAGGCTTATCTCAAACTCTGAGATCCACCTGCCTCTGACTCAAGAATGCTGGGATTAAAGGTGTGCACCACCACCATCAACAGACTAACTTTTTTTCTCTTATTTCAGATCAAGCCTCATAAGAAGAGAAGTAGGTTTTTTCTGGGTTTTTGATTGTTTATCTTTTTTTGCAGGGAGATGAATACGGGTATTACACTGTAGCCTCAAACTCATGAGAAGCCCACAGACTCAGCGTCCTAAGTACTGGGATTAGGCCCAGCCGGTAGTCTTGCTATTGTTTTTATTTTCTGAGGATCTTCATTATGTAGTCCAAATGGCCACCAACTAATGTCCTTCCTGCCTCAGCCTCTCAAGTGCTGGGATCATAAGGCCGTGATCTATGTTTGGCCCTTGGGAGGTAGCATTTTTTAAACGGACTTATTTATGTGCATGGATGTTTTGCCTGCCTGTATGACTATGCACCACCATGTACGTGCAGTGCCCAGAGGAGGGTGTCTGATCCTCTAGGACTAGAGTTACAGATGGTTGTGAGCTACCACGAGAGTGCTGGGAATTGAATCTAGGTTTTTCAGAAGAGCAGTCAGTGATCTTAACCGCTGAGACATCTCTCTAGCCCCACAGAGGTAGCATTTTTTATCTTCATCTTCCAGAAAGAGAAACTGGCAAAAACAGAACAGTACTGACATGGCTATGAGTGCCGGGACTCGGCTCCAGAACCCATGTCCTTGACCACTGAGTCATACAGTACCCAACTCACGTGGAAGTAGCCGTTCATGTTGAGGCCCACGATGCCAAAGTGATAGGATCGGGAAACATCTGGGATGATGCACTCTCGGCCCCGGCGCTGCTCTGGCATCCGCATCCACATGTCCCAGTCCCACAGCTGGGGTCACAGAATGTTATGAAGGCTAGAGGTTTGGAGTTGAAGGGATTCCAGCCCACTCATCCTATCCTGCTGGGTACCTTTTCTGGTGTGGGCCACTTGGGCTCAAGCTCCTCCTTGTATAAGGATTTCCGAAGCACCCATCCCAAGCCAGGCATGGTCTCCACACGGTACAGTAGTGCTGGATCCTCAGCTGTGTGTTCATAGCCCTATGACAGGGCATGTCAGTAGCTCCAAGCTTTGACAGACTCCCATGCTGACTAAGTCCCTGGCCACCCAGCCTACCTGGTCATTCCAAGCAGAGATGCAGTACAGGCTGTCATCTTCCTCCAGCAGGTGGATGGACTGGCTCAGAAAACTGAGAGCCAAAGTTCAAGATCTCAGAGAGTGGCAACCCAGATCCACCGTGATGCTGGGAGGGCAGAGCTGATGGTCCCACTGTCTCTACCTCTTCTACTATGTAAGCCCAGCATATGCGTCCTAGTCATGCAAGCTCTCCCCCTGCTTTTGAATCCACTTAAAGCTGCCCAAGGCACCTCACTATATCCTTCCCTGAAGACCCCAGTCAAGTACAGAAGTCCCATGTGGCTTATAAGCACTTCAATGGTGGGCTACCCCTGTCACCTGAAGAAATCCACAGCGATGTCCAGGTCCTCTTCCAGAACCACGGCAAACTTGGCCTCCTACAGAGACAGCAGGGAACATCATGGTTCCAAGGAGGTTGCTCTCATGCCTCGGCTTTCTTTCTCCAACCCTCATGCTCAGGAATTGCTCTGCTCCCCCATTTTTCAGATCAGAAGTGCAAGGGTAAGGGAAGAGTTTTCTCCATAACATAATTTCTCTCCACAGACCCAGGGTATCTGTGGTACTCACCGGAAACAGGTTGAAAGTGGCAGTGAGGCTGGCCTTGTAGTGCTGGGTGGGGAATTGGGCACATTAAGATTTGAGGCAGAGGATGAGACCAGGTTTCTGCCCCTTACACCCTTGCCGAGGAATACCTGAGACACACGGGCGTTCTTGATGCTAATAGGAGTGTGCTGGATGCCCC
Organism: Microtus ochrogaster; assembly: GCF_000317375.1. Taxonomy (NCBI): domain Eukaryota; kingdom Metazoa; phylum Chordata; class Mammalia; order Rodentia; family Cricetidae; genus Microtus; species Microtus ochrogaster. The sequence goes on along the minus strand of NW_004949208.1, from coordinate 506,134 downwards.
TCAGGCCAAACAGCGCCACCACATCCATGGGCTCCTGGAGATGGGGACACCGGTCATCACGTGCATCACCTCTACACCTCTACAGGTCCCAACAGGTCGAGCCTCTCATATTTCCCTGCCCTTGCCAACCCTCAGTGATCGCGGCTGCTCAGTACCCATCACTCTGTGTCCTGCTCTGCCCCCAGCCCCACTCACCTCATAGTAGCCGTCAATGAAGACCGTTATCATCTGCGGAGATACCCCTTGGGCTGAGAGCAGTGAGCGCAGCATTCTGAGGAGCCCGGAAAAGTAGATTAGCGCTTCTTTGTCCTCTCAACTGACCACTCCCATATTCATAAACTGGCTCCTGTGTCCCGTTTCTACCCATAGCCAACAGGCCTAGCATCTGCCGCTTTTCTGCCTCCTGTAAGAGTCCCTTGTACAGGAAGGCACCCACCCACTTCCTGAGCATCCCCATTCACTGCTGGATACAGTCCACTTCCAGGCTCACCTGTACAGGTAATTGGGTCGGTTCCCTGCAATGACAGCCACAGGCACATTGAGGACCTTATTGTCTGGAAGCTGTGTGAGAAACAGCTTTTAGCTTCCCTTACTCCCCCTTCCCACTGGGATCTCCATTTAGAGACGACTTCTCAGGTGTAGTGAAAGGCCTCGGGAACAGGCAGGGAAGGACCAAAGGTCTTCCTTGTTCTTTTTTATTTATTTATTTATTTATTTTTGGGGGGGGG